>NC_140948.1:114373962-114391462 GCF_014529385.1 Adiantum capillus-veneris | reverse complement strand
TCCTCAGTGAAAGGACTCTTAAACAAACTAAAACATCCAAATTTCAATTAGCCTAAACAAGGCTGATGGTGACATTTTTGCACCCCAACTTAGTGCAAACCTTGTAAAATTTTTAGTTCTTGTGCATTGGGATAGTGAGGAGCTTGATATATATTTGGTGGAGATGCTAATATAATTTCTCTACTCTCATTTAAGAGCATGGCTAAAAAAAATTCAAATGTATGTCCAACTCCGTTTCTCCTCTAAGACTCGTTTAAGAAAGCTTTAAAAAGATATATATACACTTACTTGCATCAAGTACTTCGGTGGAAACACTTAGCAACTCTTTGTCGTAAGATACCTCCTCGTACCCCACAAGTCGAGGTTGGAAAAACATCTCACTTAGTTGTCCATCTCCATACATCAAAAGGGGATGTCTATCCCCATGCTAACCTTGAGGGAGTACCAACTAAGGAAAGCACCTACTCAGGTTCACCTGACCACCCGCTTTCCAATCAAACAAGGTGAGAACTCACAATGGCTTGTAGAAAGCAAGGGAAGGTTAGTTTTTGGCGATGAGGAGGTATGTAGTGGAGTGGTCAGACCAATAGTTGTAGTTAGAGCCAGACATGGTTTGCGGCAGGTCATTGCTAACCCATACGTGGTCTAGCATAGAGTTGTGTATTGTGGCTGGATGGTGTATCAATTGGTGGAGCCCGTGCTGGAGAATGAGGCTGGAAAGGGTTCTATATGTGTTGGTTCCCTCAAGTGCGTTACTGTTGAAATCTCCCATTATGATTAGTGGTCGCATGGTGCGGATTGAATCAAGAAGATTGGAGATGTTGATGGGAGCAAAGAAACACCCGAGCCCCGACGGCCTCGAAAACGTCGGGGGCCAATGGCACGCCTCAAGCCTGTCTCACGGTAAAGCAAACAGGGGGCACCATCTAGCTTTGAGCGGCTAGGACGCAGACCACAATAATGTGAACACCACAAACTTACATAGACACACACACACACACACACACACACACACACACACACACACACACACACACAGGGGATTGACAAATGATGAAAACCCTCGGGGGTGTGAGGGAGAATTATTTCTGCAGTATTTACAATGACCTTCCTTCCAGTGAGGCGGCACGCCATGGTGATAGAGAGGTAGGGAGAAAAGATGGTGAAACTACTTGGTGCGTTCTCTAAAGACGACTCAGTGATTGTGAATCTTTTCTACCAAGAACGTGTATGTGTGTGTGCATCCACCATTGGAGTCGAGAGGTGGATGTGGCTCCCTTCACATGGTGCAATTCCCAAAGCAAACCATCACACAAGTCCCTCACCGTGATGCCAATAGTGTCAATTCTTCCCACTAAAACTCTACCAAATGCTGACCTCTCATGAACACCCCCCCCCCCCCCCCCCCCCCCCCCCCCCCCGATAGTGACCTCTCAGTGCCCTTTTATAGGTGTTGGTTGCTTGGATTAGGGTAATCCCGATTTGATTAGGGTAAGCTAATCAGGGAGACAAAGCAAGGCGGTGGGCCCGTTGTGGTTGACCCTTGCTTTGTCTTTGGAGTTATTTAAAATGAAAACCTCTAGGTGGGCCTTTGTGACCATCACCTAGAGAGGGGGAATTTACAAATTGGGAATTTACAAGGCTTGGGTGAAAACTAAAGAAATAATGATCATAACCTACAAATGACTGAAAATGGCGTCGTGGTTGCGTGATGCCGGCGAATGGTGTGTTTCCGGTGCGTCGGTGTAGCGTATACGTCTTTTCGGGGTCGGCTAGGGCATGCCTTCGGCGCATTTCTTCTTTTTGCATGTTGTCAACGACGCGTGATTTGGTCAGTCTTCTTTGTTGTCAATGTCGATGGCGTAGAATTCCTTCGGTTTTCTTTTTGTATGTTATGTGTGGTGCGTGCGTATATGCGTGTGTATATGTATGTATGGGTGGGTGCGTGTGTGTATGTATGTATGGGTGGGTACGTATATGCGTGTGTATATGTATGTATGGGTGGGTGCGTATATGCGTGTGTGTGTGTGTGTATGTATGGGTGGGTGTGTGTATATGTATATGAAAGCAGGTGTGTACGTAGGAACGGGGGGCTGTGTGTGTATTAATATATATATATATAATATTTTTTTTCGCTTTTTTTTTGCGACGTGGCGACAAAGAGGTGGAGGGGGGGGAAGATGGTAAATTGGGTGTGTGTGTGTGTGCAGTGTGTGTGTGTGTGTGTGTCTATGTGGGGGGGGGGGGGGGGGGGGGGGGTGTGTTTGTGTTGGGACGGGGGGGGGGGTGTATGTGTGTGTGTGGTGGTGTCTGCTGGCTATGTACAGAGAAAGCACGAGCGATGGGAGGGTGATGACGAGATGCCTGCGGGCTTTGTGCAGAGAAGGAGCGGGAGAGAATGAGGGTGGGAAGAGAGGGAGGGGGGGGGGGGAGGATAGGGGTTGGTGGTGTGTGGTATCCAAGGCGCCCGGCGGGGCTGGGTCCGGACTGCACGAGGACGGAGGGTGAGCCATGGGCCATCAGGCGCGGAGAACGGGGGGGGGGGGGGGGGAGCGAAGTCAACCGGAGGGGGGGTGAGAGAGAATATATATATATATATATATATAAATAATCTCCCCCGTAAGGCAGGTTCCCGCCAAGGGAAGAAGAGGGTGAGAGGATAGGGGTGGGTAAGAGGATAGGGGTGGGGGAGAGAGGAGAGAGATGGGGGAGAGGAGAGAGAGAGAGAGAGAGAGAGAGAGAGAGAGAGAGAGAGAGAGAGAGAGAGACAAGAGGTGGGTAGAGAGATAGAGAGATCTAGGTGAGGATGGGGGGGGTGCTTAAGGCCGAAGGGAGTGTGGACGAGAGGGGGTAGGGGTACGGATTGCCGAGGCTGGAGTGTGGACAAGCAGAGACAGCGAGGGGGAGAATATTTGGAAGAGAGAGAGAGAGAGGATAATATCTCTGGCGGCTCGTCACGGGTAGAGTGTGACAGAGACACTAATGCACCTACCGGTCTGGGTGATGCAGCGGCAGAGTAGGAGAGAGAGAATATTTAGTGGAGCTGGGCAGTAAGAGAGAGAGATCGTCTTTTGGTGATAATGGAGGGGTGTGGCCAAATGGGCGGCGCCCCACTGGTGGTTAACCTTGGGGGGGTATGGTGAATGGTAAAGGGCTTCTTCTTTTTTTTTTCCTCTTTTTGGTAGTAAACCTTTCCTTCCTTAGGGTGTGGTTCTCACGGTCACGATTTTGAAAGCCGGCCATCATTAGCCCTCCCATCTGGCTAGAGGCATACATGCGTCTACCGCTTCCTCTGCATCTTTAGTTGTGGATTTAGAGGGTTCTCCCCCTTCTGGAATGTCTAGCATGAATTCTGGATCAAACCTAAGAAAATACCTTTTCAGTCTCCATCCATTGACCCTAGTTTTGTGAATTCTCCCACCTGCTTCCATCAGCTTATAGTTGCCGTTGTCATAAGAAACAATGGTCCTTCCCATCTGGGTTGAAATTTCTTGTCCTTCCCATCTGGGTTGAAATTTCTTGTCCTTCCTGGTGTCAAATGTCTTGTTGTATCTCAGCACTAACATACCTTTTCCCAGTCCCTTTTCTTTAAGCCCTTGATTGAAAGTGAGCCGGCATCATTCTGCCTGCACTGCATAGTGATTGATGGCTTCTTCCCTATCTAGTTGGAGCCTCTCCAAATCCAGGATACGGTTTCGGAGATTTACGATTGGGCATTGTATCTAACCAAGACTCGTAAGCTAGCTATCTGTACCTCAATGGGTGGAATTGCCTCCTTCCCATAAACTGGATGGAAAGGGGTGAGACCTAGTGATGTTTAGAACGTCGTTCGGTAGGCCCAAACAGCTACCATGAGATGTTTATCCCAGTGTCCTATGTGATTGTTCACCTGTTTTGTGATGATTTTACAAATCATTCCATTTACCTTCTCTACCAGACCATTGCATTGTGGATAGTATTGCAATGTAATTGGCCTATTAACTTAAATTGTAGCGGAAGGAGAATAACTTTGTGAGCATTTTATTAAGGAGATTCCTTCATGTGGGTGGAGAGAGTGTTTGGATGGAGAGAGCAACAATAAACACACTTCCTAATTAACATGGCATGACCAATAACTTTGTAAAAGAGAGAGAGATAGAGAATTTGACAACAAGATTTACTTGGATCCGGATTTACTTGGATCCGGTCCCCCCTCCAGAAGGCTTTTGTATTATAAATTTCCTCATAAGAGGAGCTTGGTACAATATAATCTTTTGTGTTCTTTAAGACCTCTTTGATAGCATGAAGATGTAAAGCTTCATGTACCAAGACTTTGCTGCAAGACAACCATTAGCATGCTTGAAATCATTCACAAGAACTTGTGAACTCATTAATCATTGTGTTCATTCAATCATTTGGGTGCCATGAATATGGAAGCTTCATGCACTACCATTAGCATACTTATTAACAAAACAAGAACTTGAAATATCCCAAACCTCTATCCCAAGACCTCAAACACCATAAATGGTGAGGAGAGGTAGCAGGGATCGAGGAAGAATACAGAAGAAGTATTTCTACAAGAAATCTTTCATCCCCTTACATATAATCACTCATAAGTAGCATAGCTTAGCTTACATAGAGATTAAGAAGATGTTAGCATGCTTTAAGTTTGGCTCTTGGTTGGATTTGCATCCATAGCCAAGACGTGTTGGTGTAGGCACCTCCCTTCACCTTGCATGTGAGAGAGAGAATACTTCTGAGCTTCAAAACTCTTCCACACAAGAATGAGGCGTGGGATTTTTGAGAGAGAGAAGGAAATTCGAATTTGGGCTTCTTACACTACCTACTCTCTCATTGGATGCTTTCCGGGCTGGCCAATGGTTGGCCTCGATTATCCAAGGCAACAGGGGTAGCCTTGTGACAAGTGTCCTTGATACCCCTATTATCACAAGCTTTGGCAATCAAAAATACTTTATTAAATCCTCATTGGGCCTCTGAGTCAACTGGCCAATAGGAATTAAGATAATGTAGCTTAATTCTCATTGGTCCATTTGGTAGGCTACCCAATAGGATTTTAGCATCATTTAGCATTAACTAGAAAATGAAATTGCCTTTCCTAATAAAAGATATGCTTAAATCAATTATTTAAATTCTCATTGGACCTTTAAGGTGGCTAGCCAATAGCCTTTTAGCACCTTATGGGAGCAGGAGGCCTAGGGTGCTGACATGTGTCCTTTGGCCCATAAGGGGCATGGCCTAGAGAGAGAGAGATATATATTCTTCTCCCTCATCCCCTACCTTTAGGGCTCCCCCCCCTCCTTTGTAGGCCCCCTTTTTTACTCAAGCACCTCAAGCACCTTAGTCATAGTGCTGAGTCAATAAGCACCTCAAGTTGCTTAGTCACCAGCTGCTTAGCATAGGTTCCCACCTTGGAAAATTAACAAATGCAACTTAATGTCCTAGGTCTAAAGGAATTTAACACTAACCCTTGGAGGCTTTAATGAATAAAATCCTAGGGTCTTAATGTTCATTAAGTGTACTTGCCCTTTTATAGGCCATCTCCCATATGGACCTGTAATGAGATAAAACTATCTCTCTTTTGGTCCCGTCGTGAGATGAAAGGCTAAAGAACTTCTTGTACCTAGCTCTTGGATAGACCATCCCTCTTTTAGCCATAGTAGAGATGCCATCATCTCTCATGTAGGCCCTTGGTAGAGATAGGTGTAAAAGTACTTATCTATATTCTAACTCTTGGTCCCCTTTTATCTCTCCATATTAAATGATCACTTTAATATGAGAAAATCAGTAGGTAAAGTTAGATATTATATTTTATGGCATTACCTCTCTGTTGAAATCATAGTCATCCTCGAGGATGAGCTAAGGAGGATAAAGCATAGTCAGTCCATTTTTCTTAGCGGGTAGAGGATCCTTTTTTACCCTACGACATCATTCCATAATGGATGACTAATCCATTTGGTGCTTGAGAGACATCGTCTGCCGCAAGCATGTCTGCTCTTTAGTCCATACCATATTTCCAAAGTAGATTGACAAGTTCTACTTGGTGTTTGGGAGACGTCATCTACCACAAACATGATCTTAAGCATGCATACTTCTAAAATTTGTGCACAATAAAAGAAAGAGACAGTCTTATAAGACAAAAACATTGGTCATTTGAAATGCATTTTACATTTACTTACTCTTCTTTAGCATTGTAAGCATTGACAAGGTTCATACTATCCTTAAGCTATGTTCTTGGTATGCATCTAGCATCTTCAAAAGGATAATTCTAAATTAAAATAAGATACCGTCAGTAATTTTACCATGTCTTATTACCTTGTCTTCATGTCAAAGGATGTGATGTTGGTTGGAGCTCCTCTTCTTCATCGTTTCTCTGTGAAGGGTCTTTAATTTTTGGCCTCTCTTGGTGGATCTCCTTTGAAAGACCTAATCATTTTCTTTAAAGGTTAAGGCTTTCTGGTGCTTGTTAGCAGCAACCCTTTTGCCTTTTCTTTGAGATGGATATAGTCTCTTTAATCTTTTAGAAAGATCCTTTTAGATTTTGGCTATATTCATCAACATTGAAGATCTTCCCATGTTCCTCAAATAGATCTTTTCTGTTTTACCTCTAAAAGGTGTCTTTCTTGAAATAAGTATGTACAATGTCATCGTACACACACTCTGTTAGAGGTAAGTTCTTTCTCCCATTTTGAGCGTTATTGTACTTCCATTAATTAGGTCTTAACTTCGTACTTAGATCCTTCTAAAATTTATTGGCTATTCTAGGATCTCTATATCCGCCGACATAATAGGTGTTTAGGTAAGCCATGGTCTTTTAACATTTCTCACATGTTGGAACATGTTCTTTTATGTTTACTTTTTGGGAAATCTGTTTCTACTCTTGAAAGAGTAGATTGAATTTCTTTATGCCCCGCAAAAGGGGAAAGAATGGGGTTCATTTATGACTTATTTTAAGGAATGAGTGAAGAAGACATAGTTTTATTGTCGTATAGAAGATAACCATTCTCTAAGGTGAGTGGTTCTTTTTCTTCCCAAATGCAAAGTCTATGATTACATCCCTAAAGTTTAGGTCAGTAACATATTCATCTTATCTTAAAAGATAGGTCATTGTGAGTAGTTATTGACACCCCATTTGACGTTGGTCATTGTGAAAATGCATTGATCACTTAATTGTGCTTGTTAACAATATGAGCAATATGAACTTTGAATTGCAAAAAGAAATTTGCCCACCTCATTTGTTTGTTGAAAAGGTTGATTTGCGTCATGAAGCACTTCAAAATCTTTGTGATCCGTTGTCGAAGTCGGAGTCCTTAAAAGATAGTATTTGCTTGTACCTAGGGCATGTAGAATAGCATATAGCTACTTTGAATATATGCCCGTCATTTGCTCCTTGGAGTTGAATCCTTTACTTTCATATGCTATGGCATGCCCTTCTTGAAACAAAATTTGTTCAAGGGTATTCACCATAGGCATTCACATTTGATCTCAAGTGGCTTTGAGAGATCCGATTTTGTAAACCTAAGGAGAGAGATAAGCTTCTCTTTGATCTTTTTTAGAAAGGAATGCTCTTTTGCAGTCCATTTATACTTAACGTTTTGTTAAGTCATGTAATGGTCCTGCTATTAGCAAGAATTTTTCTATGAAGCATCAATGGTATACTCATATATCAATAAAGTTTCATTTTCCATGTAGATTCCTTGAATTAGGCCAACCTTTTATTACCTCTATCATTGTGGGATCCCTATGGATACCATTTTAAGAGATAATGTGACCTACATATTGAACCTCTTTTAAGAAAAATTCACTTTTCTTTTCATTAAAAGAAAGCTTAGTCTCTTTCAAGACTTACCAATTCATGCAGTTGCCTTATGATCTCCTCTTGTTGAGCTTGTAAAACTCAATAAGGAGGCTTATTAGGCGGTAAGCTTCTAGGAAGAAGCTCTTTTGCATGTTCACTCTCCTCTCATTTTGGAGATAGCTCCCTTAGGGATTTCTTCAATAAAAACATCTTGAAATACATTTAGGAAATTAGACATCTCTAATTCCTCTTGATTCTCATCTTTTGTTTTATTGGTACTTGTTGAGACATTAGAAACATCTGCAAACTCTGATTCATTTACATTTATGTACATGTCTATTTTCCTAGCATGGAGAATTTTTTTTTTTTGGCAATGAGTATCCTCTTGTTGGGCTTCTACTCAAGAAGCTCAAGGTGACTCATTGTGTGCATTTCTTTGAGGACAAGCACGAGAAGCATGTCCTTGTTCTCCACACTTAAAACACTTTTTTTCTTTGCGATAGCGCTCTAGCTCTTCGGGAGTGAGCCTGTTCTTTCCTTTGTAGACTCCTTTTTCCCTAGCTTTGTTGTTAGAGTTGCCCTTGAAAGAACTTTGTGAATTGTTCTTCCCTTTAGGCTCAGGTTTCTCATTTATTTCCATGGGCTTAAGATTTCTCTTAGCCCCTTGTTGGAAATTGATTCTTGCGGCAATCATAGTATGATGTATGGCCGTCGAAATGCTTTTGGGCCTTTGAGAGTTAACATACTCACTCATGTCTTCAGGTAGCCCGGCACAAAATTGTTGCTTTTGCTCCTCAAAGTCTAACTTTTTGTAAACATTAGCTTTGAGATGAAGATCCCAAAACTTGTCCACATACTTGTGTATAGACTCATGAGTTAGCTTTACGCTTCGCCATTCGGTGAGTACTTTATCCTTAGCATCGCTTGCAAGGAATTGCTTCATGATTGAAGCTCTTAAGACCTTCCATGTTTTTGGAGCTTCTCCATTAGCCCGTAGGCTAGCCCACCATTGTCTGGCGGATTTTTGGAAGTGCATAGCAACATGACGTAGCTTTGAGGACTCTGTGAAGCCCTCATCTCCAAAGGCGGCATCAAATTTTTGGATAAAGCCCAATACTTTGTCCGTGGCGCCATAAGTTCCATCGTAGGTAAGGAAAGAGATGTTCTTTCGTCCCTCTTTGAACTTTTTAAGCTTGTTGGACCTCTTCCAAATGGCATGAGACCTTCTATGGCCTCTCCTTTGGGAATCCTTAGAGGAATAGCCACTGCTTTCATTGGAAGAAGAAGAAGATGAAGATGGAGAAGAGGGTGACCTCTTTCTCTCTTTTTTCTTCCTTGATTTCTTCTCTTCTTTCTTTTGTTCTTGACGGGAAGGGTTATGTGTTGATATCTTTCTCTTTGGGGGAGTTGGAGATCTTGGCTCCCGCCGTCTTTGTAGAGCGACATCATCATCCATTGAAGCGTTAGAAGATTCACTTATTACTTGTTCATCTTGAGGGTACTTTTCTTTTCCTTTAGAGAGTCCTCTTTTGGAAGTCTCACCATGAGACCTCTTAGGCTCTCTCTTTTCTTGAGGAATTGGTAAAATTCCAAAGCTGTGAAGTTGTTGGTGAACTTCACTTTGTAAAGCGGGATTTCCCATGGCTTGTTGAAGCCTAGAAACAAGATAGTTAACAAGTATAGGATTATCATCATTAGCACCTTCATGTGCAAAATCAAAATCATCAATTTTTATCCTACTCTCCTAATTATTGTTAGCCATGTTAACAAAACTTTTATGTGCTTACTTAGTTATGCTTTGGTAGCTTCAAAGCCCTTGTTGCTACTCCTCTTAGCCTTTGAAAATTAGCACTTAAGCATCTATACCAACGACTTGAATTCGGTTAATTATAGAGAGTAGTGGAGTGGGTCTAACATAGCCGAGTGGCCAAGGGATAGCTCCTTTTGGACTTAATCTTGTAGCCCAATAATGGTAAAGCCAAAGGCAAGTCTAGAAAGACTCCATTATTAAGACCAGATCTCCCAATGGTGTGCACCATACCCCACCAAGTGGGCTTGACAAAACCGATAATAGATCCCACTCTCACTTACCCTAATATAATTAACAAAATCAACCATTCATAGGCTACTTAAGGACCTCTCTTCTTAAGCAAGAAAAGAGAACCCATGTGCTCTGATACCAATGTAATGTAATTGGCCTATTAACTTAAATTGTAGCGGAAGGAGAATAACTTTGTGAGCATTTTATTAAGGAGATTCCTTCATGTGGGTGGAGAGAGTGTTTGGATGGAGAGAGCAACAATAAACACACTTCCTAATTAACATGGTATGACCAATAACTTTGTAAAACAGAGAGAGATAGAGAATTTGACAACAATTGAGGACCGGAATTACTTGGAGCCGGACCCCCCTCGAGAAGGATTTTGTATTATAGATTTCCTCAAAGGAGGATCTTGGTACAATATAATCTTTTGTGTTCTTTAAGACCTCTTTGATAGCATGAAGATGTAAAGATTCATGTACCAAGACTTTGTTGCAAGACAACCATTAGCATGCTTGAAATCATTAACAATAACTTGTGAACACATTAATCATTCTGTTCATTCAATCATTTGGGTGCCATGAAGATGGAAGCTTCATGAACCACCATTAGCATACTTATTAACAAAACAAGAACTTGAAATATCCCAAGACCTCAAACACCATAAATGGTGAGGAGAGCTGGCAGGGATCGAGGAAGAATAGAGAAGGATAAGTATTTCTACAAGAAATCTTTCATCCCCTTACATATAATCACTCATAAGTAGCATAGCTTAGCTTACATAGAGATTAAGAAGATGTTAGCATGCTTTAAGTTTGGCTCTTGGTTGGATTTGCATCCATAGCCAAGAGGTGTTGGTGTAGGCACCTCCCTTCACGTTGCATGTGAGAGAGAGAAGACTTGTGAGCTTCAAAACTCTCCCACACAAGAATGGGGCATGGGATTTTTGAGAGAGAGAAGGAAATTTGAATTTGGGCTTCTTACACTACCTACTCTCTCATTGGATGCTTTCCGGGCTGGCCAATGGTTGGCCTCGATTATCCAAGGCAACAGGGGTAGCCTTGTGACAAGCGTCCTTGATACCCCTATTATCACAAGATTTGGCAATCAAAAATACTTTATTAAATCCTCATTGGGCCTCTCAGTCAACTTGCCAAAAGGATTAAGATAATTTAGCTTAATTCTCATTGGTCCATTTGGTAGGCTACCCAATAGGATTTTAGCATCATTTAGCATTAACTAGAAAATGAAATTGCCTTTCCTAATAAAAGATATGCTTAAATCAATTATTTAAATGCTCATTGGACCTTTAAGGTGGCTAACCAATAGCCTTTTAGCACCTTATGGGAGCAGGAGGCCTAGGGTGCTGACATGTGTCCTTTGGCCCATAAGGGGCATGGCCTAGAGAGAGAGAGAGAGAGAGAGAGAGAGAGAGAGAGAGAGAGAGAGAGAGAGAGAGAGAGAGAGAGAGAGAGAGAGATATTCTTCTTCCTCATCCCCTACCTTTAGGGCTCGCCCCCCTCCTTTGTGGGCCCCCTTTTTGACTCAAGCACCTTAGTCATAGTGCTTAGTCAATAAGCACCTCAAGCTGCTTAGTCACCAGCTGCTTAGCATAGGTTCCCACCTTGGAAAATTAACAAATGCAACTTAATGTCCTAGGTCTAAAGGCATTTAACACTAACCCTTGGAGGCTTTAATGAAGAAAACCTTAGGGTCTTAATTTTCATTAAGTGTACTTGCCCTTTTATAGGCCATCTCCCATATGGACCTGTAATGAGATAAAACTATCTCTCTTTTGGTCCCGTCGTGAGATGAACCTAAAGCACTTCTTGTACCTAGCTCTTGGATAGACCATCCCTCTTTTAGCCATAGTAGAGATGCCATCATCGCTCATGTAGGCCCTTGGCAGTGATAGGTGTAAAAGTACTTATCTATATTCTAACTCTTGGTCCCCTTTTATCTCTCCATATTAAATGATCAGTTTAATATGAGAAAATCATTTGGTAAAGTTAGATATTATATTTTATGACACTATGGTGTGGAATGTCGGCGTGTGATGCCTAACTTCTTCCATTTCTCCCACCAGATCGCCTCTAAAACCTGGTCCTCTATCTGATATTATCTCAAGAGGAGTGCCAAAACGGCAACAGATATGCTCAAAAATGAACTTTGCTACCTCTTGGGCTGTAATACGGGTGGTGGCTATTGCCTCTGCTCATCGATTCATGTAGTCTACACTCACTATGATGTACTGTTTACCTAATTGGGACCTTTGTAAAGGACCGATTGCATCTATTCCCCATTTCTCAAATGGACCATATGAGATGATAGGAGTTTGTGGTTCGTAGGTTAATGTGCGATCACTGGCCACTTGACAAGCCTTACATGTTTTACACCAATGGTGTACATCCCAATTCAAGCTAGGCCAAGAGTATCCTGCTTGTAGAATCTTCCTACTGGTGATATCTAGAGCAAAATGACCGTCGCAGACGCCATCATGGCAACTTGAAATTACCTCTGTGATCTCGATGGAGGTTGCCACCCGCCTGAGAATTTGATCCTTGCCCTTACAATACAAGTGGTTGTTTACAAGGTGGTATCTATTAGCCTTCCTTACCAGCCATTGTTTCTGGCCTTTGGTGTATCCTTCCGGACATTCTTCTATATTTAGAAAGCTGACGACATCAGGCATAGCATCACTACCTTGAAAGAGGGGTAGCTTCAATTTGATGGCTCCTACGGGAACGTCTTGTATTCTTTCTTTGGCTAGAGCATCTGCCTTCTTATTTTCTGCTCTGGGGACATGAAATAGTTTCACTGCTTCCAATTTCCTTAGAAGATCCTTAACTTGGCGTAGTTGACTAAGTAAAACCTAATTTTTACAAACCCAAGTGCCATTTATCTGCCTTATCAAAAGCAAAGCATCACCAAACACATTCAGGCGTTGAAATCCTTGTGAAATACATTGTTCCAACCCAAGAATTAGGGCTGCATATTCTGCTTCATTGTTGGAGTGGGAGTGTAATAACTGCCCGATGGAGAATACTCTTTCTTGTTGCTCATTGAAAATGACTATGCCAGCCCCGCAGACTGGTCCATTGTTCTCTTGTATGCTCCGTCAAAGAAAAGAGAGTGGGCTCTTTCTAGCCTAGGACTCTCTACCATTGGTGTTTCTTCCTTTGCTTCCATGTTGACCTTCAGCTTCTTCTCATAGTGGCGATGAGTGAGAATTCCCGCTAAACTAGCCCTGGTGGAGTTTTCTACTTGCATGGTGTAGTCAAACTCTTGTAATCTAATTAGCCACTTAGAGATCCTAAACGAGACATCCATGTGTCACATTACATATGGGAAAACCTCTTCCATTGTCAGGATTAAAAAGGATCTAGGCAGGAGATAGGAGCAGAACTTTGTGGTAGCAAACATTAGTGCCAGAACCATGTGTTCTACTTCGGTAAATCCCTTTTCTGACGAGGTCATGACGTGACTAGAGAAGTAAATAGGATGCACGGAAGAAGTTTGGGGGTCCTTTTGCATTAGCATGGCTCCGAGTGTATCACTTCCTACACTAGGGTACACATAAAATGGCTCGTCCCACTCAGGGGGTGAAATAGTGGGAAGCTTAGCTAGGATTTGCTTTACCTCAGTAAATTGCTGCTCATTCTCTTCACTCCATGAGAAGACATCCCTCTGGGTGATTTTTTGTAGGGGAAGAACCACTTGAGATAGCAAGTGAATGAACCTGCTTAAGTATCTTACCTTCTGAATGAAAGAAACCAACTGCTTAGCGGTGGTGGGTGACGACAAAGATACCAGGGCTTGGATCTTGATAGGGTTAGCCTCAATCCCTTTTGCTCAAATTACATGGCCAAGGAGAGTGACTTTGCTTTCAAATGTGTCACTTATCCATGTTGAGCTGGCCACCCAAGGTTTGCAGCCTGGTTAAGCCATCATAGACTTTGCTTAAGTGAAGGGCTCGTGAACTATAGATGCAAAAATTATCTATGAAAACCCGTAATGATGTTCCAAAGTAGCATTGGAAAACAAAGGTCACATAGCACTGAAATATGGCCGGGGTGTTAGTGAGGCCAAAAGGCATCACCCTGTAAGCAAAGCATCCCCAAGGTGTGATGAAGGTTGTCTTCTTTTGATCTTCTTCCGCAATGATAATTTGGAAGTATCCTGAGTAGCCATCGCACAATGTATATCGTTTGTGACCCGCCACTTCATTGATAATTTCATCCTGGAATGGGAGGGGAAAGTGATCCCTCTTCGTGGATGCATTGAGAGGTTTATAGTCCACATAGACTCTCCACTTACCATTCTTTTTTGGTGTGACTACTACTGGGGAGACCCATTCTGAGTCTTCGACAAGGCAGATGAAACCTGCTTGTATCAAACTTCTCACCTCTTTAAGTAGTATCTCTTGTTGGATTACTCCATTGAGTCTTCTAAGCTTCTGCACTACGTGTTTACTACCTTCCTTAAGTTTTATGTGGTGTTGCACTACTGTAATTCCTATGATCTTATCATTCATAGCCATCAATGAACAAAGTAGTGAAGTTACCTAGCATGGAAACATATTCCTTCCTTTCTTCATCGTTTAACTCATTTGAGAGCATTTTTTGTAATTTACTTGCATCCTCCAAGGACTGTGTACCTGATGATTTCCCTTGGTTTGTCGGGGGTGTTTCAGATTGTGTCAATCTTTTCGGGTCTTTAAGAATGACCCCCATCACTTCGATGCTATTGTCACTCCCATCAGTGGTGGTTGTCTCTTCTCTTGAGGTAGACAAATAGTCGTTGGTGAACTTCTGAAGCCTCCAAGATCATGTTGCGTTGCTTCCAAGTCCTCATGCCGTAGAATATGGACTTCCCTTTAGCGTCCTTCATATGAATCATTCCGGTGCTCCAGTCTTGTTTAGCCTCCATATCCATAATCCAAGGCCTCCCAAGAATGATGGGGTAGCCCTCCCCTTTGTGTGGCATGATAAAGATGTCTACCTCCACTTCTGTATTGAATGCTTTTACTTTGACCGCATTCACAATGCCCACCCATTTCACTCTTACATTGTTTGCCATTTTGGCTCGTCAAGGTGCTGACCTACTTAACTCTAGGCCTAGATGGTGCATCATCTTTTCACTCATGATGCATATTTGCGTGCCACCATCTATGTAGACATTTGAGATCTGTTGCCCCTTGATGTGGGCATCCATAGTTGGTAGGATGTCCTTGAGATCCCTTCCAGAGATAGCCCCAGCTATCCTGGGTCTTGATTTCCTAGTACTCACCATTTTTGTCCATTGCCTCTTCATTCTTGGTGCAAGGTGGAGTAATTGGGGTAAGGTTATCTTCGGGCCCTGCATTAACACATCCTGAACTAAGTCATAGGGTTTTGCATACTCACCTAGTGAGAAGTCTACAATGTCTATCTTTCGTCGCAGTCTAGCTGCTTGCTTGCTAGACTCGGCCTTCCCTTTCATCTTCTCTTCTCTTTGAGAGGCTTCCTCGTGCCTGGCACGCTTCACTCTCATAGCATCCACTTCTTCTACCTTCGCTTTCCCTTTGTGCTTCTCTCGAACTGATTCTTCTACCTTTGCCTTCCCTTTAGCCTCCAAGCTAATAACACTCACCGCTTGGTTCACAACAAGTGGTGAGGGTAGTGGTGGAATGAGAGGTTGGGGTGGTGGTTGTTGTTGTACAGGTGTTCAAAGGATCTGGACGGATGGGATCAGCCCTGGTTTCCTAGGTGGTGGTTGTCTTGCTCTTGGCGGAGAGATCTGATTCTGTCTCCCCCCTCTATTGAAATTCTGCCTCCTTGGATGTGGGCAGTAGTACATACCATGGCCGTCTTCCCCGCAATTGTAGCAGTGGTAATCTTGGTTTTGCCTTTGTTGTCCTCTTCCTTGTTCTGGATTCCTGACAAGTGCATGTCCTTGCTGCACCGGATGCACGGATAAACTCTCTAGTTGGGTGGTGATGCAACTCAGCAGATCTTACTGCTCCTCTGATGCCTCTTGCGGTTGGGCTCTATGACTCGTTGTTGCAGTCATTGGGGTTGGTCCGGCCGAGCTTGTTTCCTCTGATTCGTTTACTCTTGCTTGCATGCGCAGCTTCTTGTCTTTGAGACATGCTACTTCTACTGCCAACTCATATGTTGTAGGAAAACTTCCCTTCACCTTCTCTCTAAGCGGCGACCATAGACCAGCAATGAAACGGTCCTTCTTTAGGAAATTAGGTGCTCCTTCTCCTTCCTCTAGTGAGGCAACCCATCTCTCCCATAAGTCCACAAATCTGGACTCGTAGGTGGCATACTCTAGCAGACCTCCCTGCTTCAATTCTGTCAGCTGCCATAGCTTCTACGAGGTTGTGCCTCCACCAAACCTCTTTACAAAAACAGCCCTTAACACATCCATGCATTCTTGGTAGCCTGGGGCAATGCATTATACCGGGACTTGGTCTCTACTTTCATCAGTATAGGAAAAATTTGAAGTCGTGAAGCGTCGTCATCTTTGTTGGAGATGACACAAGCAATGTCGAAATCATCCAAAAAGTCGGTGGTGAGATCTTCTCCCTTCTTTCCACTGAACGTGTGGAAAAAAACACTTGCCATGGTAGTGACTCAGGAAATTACAAACCTTTTTTTAAAAAAAGATTAATGACAACAGCGGCTCATAGCGGCTTTTTACACGGTTGGGTGGATAGGTTAAAACAGGATAAAAATAGAAACATTAAAACTAGGTTGGTAATGAGACACTTTTATGTCATGGGACACTTTTATGTCCTGTTAAGTGACCATTTTCCTTGAATTATGTCAAGAGTTTCAAAATGGATTTTGAGGTGCTATCTATCTAGAAAGTTGTCTCATGAGCTGAAAAAAACTCGACATTTTTATGGAATATCAATTATATCTTTAACCTTGTCCTTGCACAATATTTCACAACCTAAACTGTGTGAAAAAACGGGTCCTATTTTTGGCTTTTTTCAACTTTTTGCAACTATACCACTCTAGAATTCATGTTTGTGAGGTCTATAATGCTAGAGAACTATCTTTAGTAGTCCTCAACATGTCTTGATGCTTCTAGGGAGAAATAAATGTTAAAGTTGTAAGTTATGACCAAATTACAAAAATTGTCAAATCCTGTTTTTTAGCCAATTTTAGCTCTTCTATGATTTTTTTGGTGGCTTTCATGATATCCAAATGCAGTTTTGATTTTCTATGTTTCATATTGTAACATAAAGCTAATATTCCTTGAGTTTTGGGGCACCTAATACCCTATTTTGCATAGTAGACAACGATGGTTGATTTTTTCAATTATAGAAGGAAACGAAACATTCTAGTATATCAAGTATAGCTTTTTCAATATTGTTAGTTTCTTGTGACAACTACATGCATTTTGTAGATAGTAACCATATCTAGTCATAAGGATCAAATTTGGCTAGATATTGAATAGTTTCTATGGGATTCTACAACTCATAATGTTGAACCCAATTTTTTCATGTTTGCTATATTTAGCACTTCATCTTTGTCCCCAAGATTCCCCTTGGTAAGAGATGTATTATTATTTTGACATGCTCCATGGCTCCTTATGAACCTAAAGGACAATAGGGAACTAAGAAAACATGCATATATTATTTGTATTGAGCGTGGCTATAGAAACTTTGA
>NC_140948.1:114271462-114368962 GCF_014529385.1 Adiantum capillus-veneris | reverse complement strand
ATTGTTTTGTTGCAAGAAGCGGCATGTTTGTCAATCGCTTTGAATATGTGTGGCTAACCGGGCAACTGTGCGAACCTTTTCATTGTGTTCATCCTTTGCCTTGGTAGAGTAGAATATATGTGATATGGTTATGTCAGCAGGAAACTCTCTATCGAAGGAGTTGTTAATGTATGGAAGGTCGTTGCTGGTGTGTGAGCCAATTCTCCTTTGGTTGAGCACCTCTATAAACTGTCCATCAGCTTGTCGCATTGTCATCGCGTTAGTTCATAGCACTTAGGGAATTCATGCCAGTACGAAGGTGCAACCACCTCGAGAAGAGGCTTCTTTCTTGTGAATATCCAAGAGTCTTTGACTGGGCTAGCTTGGCAGAGGTCACCACAGAGTATGACATCAAGTCCACCAAAATGTTGGTTGTGTTTTCTCTTGATGGCACGAAGACGTGAGTCAGCCAATGAGAAGACACTTGTACCTATCAAGGAGACTTCATCAAACACTTCAAGCTCCAAATCTTGATAAAGTAAGGACAATGCATCTAACTTTTCTGCTCTGAGGCTTGTGTATGCGTAGTTATCAAAGGCAAATGTAAAGCCGAGTGTATAGTTGTACCACAATGTTGAATGCTTCCTTGCTTGTATATGCCATCAAGAGTGCCTTAGGAAAGTCAGCATTGTGGCCTGACTTATGCGTGTAGAAACAAATGAGGGCTTTGACTAGCAAGAGCAACGTGAATGTTTTTCTAGTGTTGCCTTCTCCACCTGTGAGGAAGAGACGTATCTTTTCTGATGGCGCTATGCGTTTTTTAAGCATGACATCATCGAGGATGAGTCGCTATTGTGGGTTTAGCTTCTTTATTGATGTGTGGAAATCCTCATTGGTCATGCCAAAAAATGCAAAGAAAATGGTTTCTTCGTCGGTTGCTTTGATGGGGTGTTTATCATCACGTTGGCATTGTTGGAATCATTCAAGGAACTTACACTTCTCGTGTTGCGTGAGGTTGTGATAGCTGTTGCAAATCTGTCAAGTGGAGCTGGTTCGCCAACGAACTGTGATTTCATTGTTTTTCACTGTCTCAATGTTCGAAGTGTAGACATCAATCCAAGAAGAACCTTTGGGTAGGTGCTCATTCTCATGGCTTGACCACGGCAAGAAGAGAAGGCATTGTTCTCTATCAGTGGTTGTCAAGGTCTTTGGCTTTATTGTATCTAACGTACCGTACAATGCGTAGAGGGATTTTTGGTTGTGGAAACAAACTGGGCCAAGCACATGGCAAAGAATGAGTGCGGTCTGGAGGCATATTTGTCAATGATGGAGGCAGAGAAGATTTTTGTTGTGTCGGGGTGTATTTTTTGCAAGGCGTTCTTTTTTTTGAGAACGAGAGCACGCTCTTCAGGTGGATTAGTATTTATGTATATGAATTCTCTAGAGGAGCTATGCAATGGCAGCGAGAGACATATGTAAGCAGCTTGTTGTGAACTAATTTGCTGTGTGTTAAGGATTGTGCTACCAAATTTTCGTAGTCTCTCTAACGTTGTTGCATTGTTTTCAACACAGTGTGATCAACTTGTGCCTTGATTGCTCCTATTAATGTATTGTCCATTTTTGTCATGTATGAGGTGCAATACCTCGCAGCTCCATGTGTGTTTAGCACGAACTGTATATTTGTGTTTTCATTCCAAAGTGAATCTATTGATTTGTTGAAGTTGTTTGTGAATATATCACTTGGTTTGCGCTTGAGGAAAATAGTGGGTCCTGACATAGTTGCTTGCAATGCAAGAAAGTACTGTACCATGGAGAGTTGTACTTGTTCTAGCCATTCTTCAAATGTAGGGGCATTTTGTAAATCAATTTGGTTGAGTTGTTTTTTGGTTTGTTGCAAGTAAAGCTTACCTTGTCTAGCTATGTTCACCTCAAGTATTCCTTGTCGGATAATAGTTGTGAATGGCATGGGAAAACGTGGAAATCCAAAACACCAACTTTTGCTCTTCTTTTGGCAAGTCTTATGATGCTTGTGCTTGTAAGCTTCAGAAAGGTCATTGGGCAAGATGGATCTATCTGTGCTAATGTGGGTATCTACAAACAATACAATATCTTGATCTAAGTGTGTTGTGAGTGATGGAGCATTTTCTAGCCACAACAAACCATGATCATGTTGGCTACCGCAACTTTGGAACTCCGTGATGATAAAGAAGTCTCATATTTTGCCACATATGGAGGAATCAGTGCGCAACAACCGTTTCATTGCGTTGAACCTGTTGACGTAGAAACAAGAAGTTATAATGGGCTCGACACGAATGAGGCGACGCTGATATGAGATCAGACTCTCCTCGGGATCTTGGCTTAGTAGGACTAACTTGTCAAGTGCAGCAAGAAGCTCTTTCCATCTTCGCTCTGTGGAGGAGAACGTGACAAAAAATGTAGGCAGTCCAAGTTGCCGGATCATTGCGAAGACTTTCTTTTTCATCTTTTCCTTGTAGTCGGGGGATGTGCGTAGTGCCTCGAAGTCTCTAAAGCCTAAAATTGAGTTGAGAAGCCTCTCTATGTTTGTGTCTTCTACAACTTGCCTTGCAGTCAGCACTGCACCTCCTAGCTTTCCCTTGCACATTCGCACCCAAACAGAGGAAGTAACTTGTTGTGACATGATTTTGATAGACTTGAAAAATAACTTCTCGATGTCCAGGGCGAATCTTCTGTCGACGTTTAGGATCTCCCACTTTGCAATCGTTTGATAATCTTTGGTTGCGGCTTCTCTATATCTTCTAGGGGACCCGAAGAAAAGAGTTGGGAAGCTCAACTCCTTGCAATACTCATCCGTGAAGATGCTCAACGGTGAATTTCCCTCACAAGGCGCAACATGAAGAATCTTGCCACTGTAATCAACAACCTCTACCGCACCTATGACCCCATGAAGCATGACATCAGACTGTTCATCCTCAAGATCAACATCGTGCACATTGTCGTTAAGGGTATTTGCAGGAGCCATACTTAGACTACAAAGGTGTGCAAGCCACTTTTCATTGATGGTGACACCTTCTCTCGTGTAGAGTGGTGTGGACAACAGCGTAGTGGTTGCACGCATTATGAGCAGGGATCACACAACACCGCTTAGGTAACATCTATCGTATTCAAGTTTCCGTTTGATTCCCACAAGGACAGAAGCCTCATCCTTAATGAAGCAAGGCAACACAGCCTGGCTCTTCTCCAAGTTGGCAAGCACATTGACAACGCTACTGAAGGGGATCGGGGAGCACCACAGATGGAGAATGGGAGAGAGAGAAGGAGACAGACACGATGTGGGTGGGGAGACTCAAAGAGTGAGCAGCCCCCTATACCCTTATGCTATGTATAAGGTATACAAGTCAGTGGGCACCCAAACTCTGGGCGGTCGGGCAAGGCACAGACGCCTATACCCCAACAACCTCCCACTTAAAGGCGACTGTGCCTTTAAGCAAGAGAACCTAGTCTAAAGACTACAAAAGGAGAGAGAAAACCGCTCTCAATCGATGCCCACTGGCTGGATGTGATCGTGTGCATCCGACTGTCCTGCTCCTGTGTAAGTCCATACACCACCAGACGTACCGCACACGTACTGCAAGTATGTACGCAATACCTGCATATCTCCCTCGTGCACTATGCCATCATCAGTCAACAGACGACTGACAACCCCAACTGCAAATGCTCCCACTGCAGCTACGATATCTGGTCTCAAGATCAGCATCTCATACATGAGACCACCGAATGCCAATGCAATGCTAGCGGGCCCTGCTAGCTCTACGGAGCATGCATCAACATATATATCCCTGGCAATAGGCATCTCTGGCTGACAAGGTGCGTCAGCCACATGCATCTCCTGACTGTCCTCAAAAGATGCATCAACCTGTCGTGCAACCTCAGAGCAAACCAGCTGCTCTAGGTGTCTGCTAGAAGACATATCCTGCACAACTATATCCCCATGCTCACTGTCGAGCATAGAAAGGAATGACTGCATAATTGCTGACATCTCAGTCTCCTCTGCAATCATCCACTGCAAACATGACCACTCAATCTGTTGTGAATCACTAGAGCTCTCATGCTCTAACTCCGTATGCATAGACTTTTGCACAACGTCCTCCTGTCGTGACTCACTAGAGCAAGACCGCTCTACCTGTCTATCCTGCATAGAAGTATCTCGCACAACTGACTCTCTGCTTTGCTCAGTTACTAGCAAAGCATGCATGTCTGACTCTGCCACCTCTCTGTGTGACTACTCAAGTCGTGCCCCAACTGTGTGCACAACGAGCTCACTACTCTGCACTCCATGCAAAGTACCCTGCAACCCATGAGCAAAAGAGACTCGCCTGCTCTCTCGCTCTCTACCTGGCTGCGTGATCAAAGAGACAACACCGTCTCTCTCGTGATCCACATGCAATGGGTAACCTGTACCACTCCTGGCACCTCTCGCAATCACTAGCGAACCCAAATGCAACGCAAAAGATCGCTCAAGCAGCGATACCCGACATCCACTATCCCGTAACTGTCTGACTGAGATCAAATCCCGTCTCAGATCTGGCACATAACGCACATGACACAGGGTAAATCTCATACCACTGGGCAAGGACAAACATACGTCTCCTGTACCCTCAATGTCATACAGAGCACCATCAGCCATGTGCACACAACCAAGTCTCCCACTAGAAAACGTGCTAAACCAGTCACGATGCGACGTGACATGAAAAGTAGCATCTGAATCTAGTAACCAATGTGAAGACAATGTGCAATCCGATATGCAATCCGTAGACATAAGATCGTCTGAAGACAAGCTAGATGTAAATGTGACATCGCCGTCACAAGCATACTCAGTAACCACCATACTGATCTCACTAGCATCTGTCATGCCCAAATCTGCATCACGCATCTCTCGCCTCTGTTGTCTCAAACGCCTGAAACATCGACGCCTAATGTGCCCTCTATGTCCACAATGCCAACATGTCAAGTCTCTATGCCGTCGAGACTTGCGTGTGAGACCAATCTCTCCCATGGACATAGAAGTGGGACTAGACTCCCCTGTAGACATGGATGTCGCGTACATAGCATGTAAACTCTGCCATAAAGCATGAGTTGTAGTCTCCCTTGAGACCTGCCAGTAAACAGACTCAACCAGATGCAAACAAATCGTAGACATGGCTAACTCATCAAGATCCTGCCAATCATCATCACGCATAGAATTGGGCTTCGCCGATAAACCATGCAAGGGTTTATCCTGCCCCAAATCCGCCAATGCAACAAGCATATGTTCCTTCCAAGCAACAAAATCTACACCATCAAATTGTGTCAGACCATAACGTTGGAAGTCAAATGAAAAATCAGCCATAATGCTCGCAAAAGAGCAACCAACAATGAGTAGCAAATGTCAACCAAATCAGCCCTAAACTGGCTCGAATCGCATCAACAAAAGTCTGCAAATATGGCTGTAAAATATGGCTACAAATCAGCCCCAAAATTCAGCTCTTAAACAACTGCATAAACAAGTCACAAATGTGTCCCAGATCAGCCTACAACTGAGCCATACATGGACACCTGCAAAGAGGAAACAATGGCTGAAAATTCAGTGCCCAAATAAGTCCTCAAACTTGTCTGTAACTTGTAAACCTGTAGCTGAAACCTGCTGAAAAACCTCAAGCCATTAGTGTTCGAATCCAGCTACCTAGCTCGTAGCCACACAAGCATACATCACAATACTCACTCCTGTGAGTGTGCCAAGATAACTGTACGCCTGTCAAACCCGTGAGCTAATCACCAAGCCTACAATGTGCGGTATCGATGCATACTGTCAAACCCGTGAGCTAATCACCAAGCCCACAATGTGCGGTATCGATGCATACACACGCTCAAATCTCCCACCTGCAGAGAACACCGCACGTAAATGCTGAGTGCAACCCGCAATCTCTACCTAGATCGCATAAATGATAGGCATAAAACTCTTGGGAAAATTTCGCCAGAGTTTCGTCAGTAAAACGGCCACAAAACCAGTAAACAAACTGACTGCACGCTCAAAACCATGAGCAACCAAAGCGCATCAAACCGCACTCCAAATGCATGCACCAATCTCCACACTTTGCATACATCATTGCAAACACCTGCAAATCTAGTACACAAATATCTGCTCTACCTGTGACTGCCAAAAAACATGCTCGAGGCATACATTGCCGAGCTCAAAATGCAATCACATTAGTCTCCCTGAGCATCAAACCACATAAGGCATACATCGTATCCTCCCACCTGTGAGGAAACTTGCAGCAAATATCACTCTCACATCTGAGAGCAAACCATGTGTGGAATCCTCGACACACAATTAACAACTGCTGCTGCAGAAAATTCAGGGTTCAGAATTTTAAAATTCTGATATGACGAGCACGTCCGAAGCGTGCCAAAACCCCAAGGTAGACTCCTGGATCACATGTATCCGAGTCCGGGTGTGAAAGCTATGCCAAAAAACCTCCGTTTCGACCCAAAAACGCAGCATAAACTGCCAAAAGAGGGCTGAAAAATGCAACTCCTCAACCGTAGCTCGAATGAGGTTTCTGATGGCTCGAATGGCTTCTAAAGGGGGCAAAACGGTAGAACACCTGGAGGAAACGCTCTCGGAAAGCTGAATTTGCCAATGCCGAAGTCGAAACCCTGTTTGCACTCTTGAAAGTGCGCGCGCGCGTGGATGCGATTTCGGGAATGAAATTGGCTCTCCGCTGTCGTCGTGACTGTGCACACACGCGCTCCCTCCGCACCTACGCTCTGATACCAATTGAAGGGGATCGGGGAGCACCACAGACGGAGAATGAGAGAGAGAGAAGGAGACAGACACGATGTGGGTGGGGAGACTCAAAGAGTGAGTAGCCCCCTATACACTTATGCTATGTATAAGGTATACAAGTGAGTGGGCGCCCAGACTCTGGGCGGCCGGGCAAGGCACAGACACCTATACCCCAATAGCTACCTCTAAGCCCATACTGACCATCATACGTCAGTTCACGTATCTTGGTGAAGGGGATACTAATGGAGACCAAGCGTGCCTCTACGGGGTTTAGATCTGACACAAAGGGAAGCACTGGATTGTACCCTATCTCTTGAAAGCTCCACAGGTGATTGCTATTTCTTGTCAAGTGTTTCTTGCACTGGCTGTAGACGTACACATCCCCATAACATCTTCGCTTCCTCGAAGTGGATTCCGCAACTGAAGGCAAAAGCTGAGGTGTTAGCTGGCGTAGGAATAGCAAGCGTCCACATTTTTTGCAAGGTGTAATGGGCTTGTCCTTGATGCTTTTTTTGTATCTCTTTATCGGCTTGCTCAACCTCGCATGGGTGCGTCGTATCTGAGCACCAATGACCAAGCTCTTCTCTTTCTTTAGATGTGAAAGCTTGCATTTCACGGCCTGGGTTGTGTGCAACGTGTGTGGGTGCTTGGCCTGGAGCATGCGGACCACCTCAACATCAGGCAAAGCCTCATGTAACAAGGATAGCTGATGCAAAGTGGCCACCTCATCTTCTTTCCATCCAACACGTGCACGGCTTGAGCACGTTGTGAAGGTGGGAAGGTATGCAATGCTATTGATTGTTTCAGAGAGCAAAATATCCTTTTCAAGAAATGGTTTTGATGGCATCCCCAAGATGATTGTTCTCATGCTTCCATTTCTTTTCAAATACACTTTTAACCTACAGCTTGCAAATCAAGCAAAGGCCATTAAAATGTCGAGGCTAAGGGCAAGCAAATTGGTGCATGTTGAATACAAAGACGATAATTCTGTGGCCGTCATTGTGTTAGTGGACCTATCATAAGAGAAGAAGAGGCATGCACCCGGGACAACATGTATTTCAAGCAAGAAGTTCTCAAACAAGTCATTGAGCAAATTTGATCTAAGGTCATGCGGTGCACCTGTTGAATTTTGCAGATGGTGTAGTGCAAGGAAGATGTCTGAATTGTTCGGAAGTGACGTAAAAACGATATCGAGATTGCATTTGGGCAAGTGAGTCATTGTAAAGGCACGTGAAGATTACAAATATTCAGCCGTCTTGTGTGTTTGTTTGTGTGTGTGTGTTAGAGAGAGAGAGAGAGAGAGAGAGAGAGAGTCTGTGCTTAGGAAGGTTGAAAAGATGGAGAGGAAGGAAGAGTAGAAAGCAAGTTATGGAGAGGCACCACGGCAGCAACGCTCAAAAGCAGGATACCATTTTCTTATGAAATTGGATATACAATGGACAAGCCAAAATTTAGTTCACGGATTGTAGAGGGATCTAGGTAAGTAAGCATAGTTATTCGTGGTGAAAGGCCAAAAGTTATGAAAATCCATGCTCTCAAAGCATCTAGGTTTCCAACACTTTTGAAAGATATCATAGACCCATTTGTGACAATTTTGAACACACCCTCGACAGCAGATGTCGATAAAATATCCCTCGCCTCTGGAATGCTCTCCATGTAGACCTCCTTAAAGCTCCTTGGCAAGGCCAGAAGGGGATCCACCATAGACCCTGACACTTGAACCGTCACAGCACGTTTGTCAATGCTGCTTCGGATCTGTGCCTCCAGCCTGAGAGTCAGGTTGATGACGTGATCTTTATCGCAAAGAGAACAACACAGTCGGCCTTCAACCTTCTTCACCTTTGGCGAGTCACAAACTCAACACTGGGAATGCAAGAGAGCTCTATTGAAGTTCACAAAGTGCAAAGTCTCCACAACCTACAAAAAAAACAAACGTGTAAAGACCACTAAAGATGTCTTTATCTCGTTGAGTACAAAGCATGCAAAGTCACCTCTCTATTGTAGCCGAGAATCTCACATTTTCTATGAAATGTTGTGGTCAATTCTTGTTTTAAGCGTGATCCTCGCACGGGGGCCAAAGTTGTGACGTCCAGAACAGACAATGTGTGCACCTTGCCAACAAAGAGGCCAATATTCCTAGCCACAAACATAACAGTGTCCTCCCTAGCCATCTGGGCCATGACTCGATCATAGTCATGCTTTCGAGAGTTGACAAAGCTCACCTACATATGACAAAAGGTTTGTCAACATCGAAAGAAAGAAACGCTGAAGCCAATGCTTCTGATACATATAATTGCTTTGTCGTCTGGGGTTGGGCCATCAGCAACAACCAAATCCCCAAATGTAGTGCCAATTCTTTGATGGAAATGACGACTTTGCAAGACAACGAACGCCAATGTCGCTAAGGGCGGACGTGGGCTAGTAGTCTCGTAAATTGCAGCGTCAGCAAGAAATGTGCTTATCTTGGTCTCAGGATAGAAGGCTAAAGAAATAGGGAATGGGTCACAAGGTCGAATGGTTGTCAACGCACCAACATGGAAGGAGAACAAAGCTGACCCATCATCATTATGGTTCCTAGCCCTCACAAGAGGACAGTCAATCCCGACGAACAAGCCGATCCTGAGCTCCCTAGTGTAGGTCTCAATGAAGGGATCCACAATGACGACCGTGATCATGTCGATGCAATCGGCATCGATGATGTCAAATTTGAAGTAACGTGCATTTTTCTTTTGCCCAGGGGAGATGGAACGGTATGTACCATACCAATTCAAGATTTTTTCCTCTATGGAGAAAGGTTTACTACCCTCATCTATATCACTAATCATGAATAGCGGCAATGTTTCCTTGACTAACAGGCTTTTCCCTTTGTCCAGTAGCTTGTCGATGTCCAAGACATTGTGAGAAGCTGAAGACTGGCCAACTTCAGAAAATGAGGCTGCAGATATCCTTAATTCGTGAGCTGGGCAAGGAAGTTGTTGTTGAGACGAAGACGGTGCTTGTGCGCACTCCTCCCCTAGTGGAGAGTATCCTTTGCCTGCAAAAAAAATCATAGCACCATCTTATCGCAACTCAACACTCAAGAGTGCATTGTAGCGAAGAACATCGTAGACATGTCAAGCCTGTTCCACAAAGAATGATTGTGCACATTGTCCATACCTGCACTGCTAGCGGGATCAATAGCAGGGCTTCCTTGAAGCAAGGCACGCCTACACCTCTTCCCAGCTACGGTTTCCTCGAAGCCCGGATTTGGGGGCGACCCGGCAGAGCTCGACACCACCAGGTGCGATGAACGTTTGCTTGTTGGACATGGAGGAGACTCAACGAACCTACGCAGCTCTGCAGGAGGAAAAGAAAAGGAAGCATCCAATTAATCGTAGCATTGACTAGTTGAGCAAAGCAAAGAGGGCGTAGAAAACATCCTACAAGCAGCACACTTGTAAAAGCAAAGGAAGAACGAGGCACAAAAACGAAGCTCTTGAAAGGACGCAAACAAGCTTGCGCCAAATATGATTTCTTTTTGGATGAGCAAGCAAAAAAGTTGTTTAATCTTGGAAAATATCACGTTTCAAATCCCTCGGTGGGTTACATACACAAGAATATTTAGAAATTTTCTCATGTAGGAAAACAAAGTCTCTCAATGTTTTTCATACAATGCATAACATCATGAGCTTCTGCTCGAGAGGCACCACATACCTATCTAGGTATGATTGGGGACAGGGGACCACCGGCCCCCAATCGTGCCTAGCTAGCTATGCGTTGCCTCCCTCACAGAATCTCATGATGTTGAGGCAAGTCACGATGTGAGAATTTTTGTTCTTCTTGTGATACGCTACATATGACATGTATGGTATGGAAACAAGGAGTTAGGTGTGTGAATGACTATGGCCTTGGAATGGTCTCCATGCTGACAAGGAGTGTGCATTGCTTGCACCCACCCCACCCCAACAAAATTAGGCAAAGTATTGAGGTCATCCTTTACCGACCAAGCCCCATTACTCAAGTTAATCAATGGTCACATATCCTAGTTTGAAAGCGTAAATTTCTCGGTTTCAATTTCATTCAACCTTTGATTTCCAAGGTCAAAATTTGGGCAATATAGTTCTAAACACCTTATTTTGGGCATTGATTCTGATTATCTATTTGAATGGACCCTAAAAAACAAGGCCTAGTAGTGTTTTAATGCAGGCAATGTTATGTGCCCATATGCACTAGACATAAGAGTCAGCAAGAAACCTTTGAACATTTAAGTTCGGACACTAAGCAATAGTCCCTACCGAAGAATCTTGTCAATACTGTATGATTACATTGAATGTTTGGGTTTTAGCTGATCACATAAAAGGTATACCAAATATTGATCCAAAATCTCAACGTGTACGAAAAACTATGAAGGTAACTCTGCAAAAGTAAATATTATAGGATACTTTGGGATGACATCACTACAACAAAAACAGGTACCTTTGACGACGCGAGCCGTCGAAAACTGTGTCGAAATCTTTGTCCCTGTGAAACCGTCGAAATATGCATCGATATCTGTGTTGAAAGGCACCTATTTTCGACGCTATCTTGATGCGTGTATCGACGCGTATTTCGATGACCATATCAGACAAAAAAAATCTTGGGTAGAGGACAGGTAGCCTAGCCTTTGCCCAATGAAAAGATGGACACAGCCACCACAGCCAGACTACCTGTCCTCTACCCAAGAAAGCGAGCAGCACCAAAATCAACCGTGCGAGTTCGGCAGAGTTCCCTTTGTTTTAACATAAACTTTTCAAAAAAAAACATATGTATACGCCTCCTACATGATATCCATGTAGGATCTCACATGAGATTTAAGGCACAACTTGATGAAAGAAATGAAACGAACTTTGTGCAAAACCATAACCATAACCATATTGATCAAAACCATAACGATATCCATAACCATAAACAAAACAATAACCATAACCATAACGTCCATAAACAATAAACAATAACCATAACAATGTCTACACAAGAAAGAAACATAGAGATGTGTCTGTGTCTCACAAAACATATATAGAAATCCACTGATGACTCGCGCGTCACAACCTACACATAAAGGGACAAGTCACAAAATTAGTATGATATTACTTCACATATACTTAATTAATTAAGTCAACTCACACATATTATTTGTCTCGATCAAACGTCTCACCTCAATCGATCAGCGAGACTCTAAGGCCTCCCAGTCTACAGGCTCTCCTGCGGCAGCAAGATCATTCAATACTTCATAAATGCCTCTCTGATATCCATATGTCTCCTCCTGGCGTGTCGGGGCTCCATGCATTGCAAGATTCTGCATTTATACAAAAACCAAAGTAATTAAGAATATATGATTCATCGCTCTTGAAAAAAAACGCCATAGATAGGATTGGATTGGAAACTCACAAACTCATAGCGAAAGGTATTGAAGCCTCCGCTACCAAGATGAGATGTGCCCCTGGCCGTCCTACGTACCTCCGCGGCAAGACGCTGCTGTCTGAACCTCGTGTCCATTGTCTGCTCATCCTCTCTAATCTGCTGCCACGACTCGTGTGAGATGCCCGAAGGCTTCGGCGAGCCCTGCTAAAAGCTTGAGGAGCTGCATCTAAACGATGTTTCACGGTGTCCCGTGCAACATTCGTGATCCACCTCCTTGGAAGCTCCTCTGAACCCGGAGCAGGTTGATACTCTCTCATGATGGTCTCCACTATATAATTGATTTTGTTGTGATCCTGATCAGGCCAAGACGTCATGATGGTGGTAGAAAACTGCAGCTCCGCGAGCTGGCGAATCCGCTCTCTCATCTCAGTCCCGACACTATCCATATCAACCTGTCCATCTGCCCGTACAGTATAGACCTTGGAGGCACTAGGATCATGTGCCCCCCAAGGTGTCCGAGGTGTGCTACGAGGTGTGTCGAGAGGTGTGCCTGGGTAGGACGGGGATCGTGAGCAAGGAGGGGTTGAAGCATCTGTGGACCCCCTCCACAGCAACTATCACCTCCACCTTACGATCGTCGAGATCAGCGAGTGCGCCCGTGCTGCGGAGATGCTGACGTACCCACCTATGTCGTACCCCTAGGTTTCAAAGTGATCGTGATGGGAGACCTCACAGGCATCGTACCCATAGGCATCCCCCCCATAGGCGTCGGACCCTCGGGTGTGAAGCTCGGAGGCATGGTACCCGTACCTCTGGCTATCCAATACTGAGATGCATCTGCCATATGAGTGGGCGTCATCCGTGTGATGAAGCCCATAAATGCATCCACACTCATAGAAGCAAGATCTGGCGACTGCTCTACCATACTAAAGTCTTGTACAAAGAAAAGAAAAGAAAGCGTCAGAACACCTTTGTTTAAATTAAGAAAGAGCTTAATTTTAAATCAACATCTTCACACAAACACTTACAGGCTCAACTAGTGAGGAATCATTGATAAGATCTTGCACCGTATCATCGTCTATCTCTAACTGCAGACATAACTCTGCCGCAACTCGTTCTGGCGGATTGTCTTCTTCCATTGCATCGTCATCTACAAGTGTCATATCTGCCTCGTCTGCATCATCCCTCGTATACCTATCAGCTTCCTCTGCCATACCTTCGTCCATCTCATCTAATGTCACAGTAGTATCTACATCGTCTGGCCAACTTTCCTCCAAGAGCTCTTGCCCTTCAAATACTTGTTTATTTCTTGGAGCAATATGAACCACAAACCACCATTGTCACTCTCAAGGGTCCGATACAAAGACCACTTTCTCGCAATGTTCGGGGAGAGCAAACATGCTGCTCGCATCTGTCCAAACCTTTGTAGAATCTATCTGCACAAGCTTGTTTCCATCTCTGGGTACCGTTGCATTGCGATCGGAAGTAATCACCTTGAACCACTTCACATCCAACAAAAACATCTCAAACCGTCTGAAGCTCACTTTCAAGATATCTGACACCAGACCACAGTAATCCAGGTTGCTAGTGCTCTCATTCGTGTCTCTGGCACTGACCCTGCTCTTTTGCATGAAACTAACCATTACCCCACTATCAAACGTGTTTCTTCTGCTGTCAATTTGTTGTGTTCTGAAATGCTTTCCATGCGACCACAGTGCCATGCATGTATGATACCTCCAGTCACATCCAATAGCCAGCTCTTCCTCTTCTGGAGATATGGGTTCTCCGATCTGTCGAGCTGCTCTCACTGTCTTGTCCAACCATGCCATTCTAGGGAATTCAGGTAGAGGAGAGAGACAGTCTGGCAAGGGTAAGCCTCTAGTCGTTCGGCTTCGCCTAAAATTGTGTCGCTCCTTATTGCGTCTCTCTTTCTCTTCTACGTACCTTTCAAGCCATTTTTTCATCGTCTCTGAATTTAGTATACAGAACTTCATGATCTTTTCTCGCATGGCCTCGTCCATTTTCTTTGGCACCCCTTGCCCTTGCGGCTCCTCTCCCACCAATCTTGCATCCTCCTCATCGCTCCATAGTCGAGGCATTTTTGGGTCAGAAACGGATAGAAATTCGATCGCCAAAACAAGAGACTCTTGCACTAGCCATCCTTTTGCCATGCTCTCCTTTGGACGCGCTTTTTGGCGAACAAAACCCTTAAGTGTTTTCATGAACCGCTCTAGAAAGAACATCCAACGGTTGTGGACTGTACCTGCCACTGCAACCTCATGTACTACATGGACGAGCAAGTGCATTTGGATAGTTAGGCAGCTCGTGGGTAGATACTTCTCAATCATGCAAACTGCCTCAATGGAGTTAGCCCTTGCAACTACAATGGATTCCTCTCGTATCTCCTTGGAAGAGATCCACTGCACTAGCTCTGAAATCTTGTATATGCAAGACTGCACTTCCTCCGTTAAACACCCCTTGATCGCAATTGGAAGAATAAATTGCAAGAACTTATGCCAGTCGTGCGATTTGAGTCCTGACAGTTGATCGTCACGGGTGAATGATGTCTTGAGACATCGCATGTATCCTGTTGGCATCCTAAACTCTGAAATCACCCTTTTGACTTATCGTTCCTCGCTTTTTAGCAATATCCATGGCGCTCTTGGAAGCTTTGTTTGGCCCGCTGCATTTGTGAAAGGCCATAGCTCTAGCATCTTTCCAACTGATTGCAAATCATCTCGTGAAGCTCGATTGTCTTTCATTCCCATGATTGTCTTCCAGAGGATCTCTCCCACATTCTTGAATATATGCATTGGATCCAGCAAATGGTTAATTAGTAGATCACCCCAGTACGGAAACATATAGAGAATGCACAAACGTTTCATTCCTGAAACAGGTTGCCCCTCATGTTGCTCCCATCAGCGACGCCACTCTTGTACATGCATAGGACGACATACGACACGACCAAGCTGACCTTCGTGCAAGTGATGGCCATCTGGAAGATAACAATGGTGGCCTTGATGAATTGTCTTTCAAAGTGAGGCAGAATAGCGCACATCCAAAGACGGCCCACAAATTGGACATGCATTGTATCCCAAAATTGTAAGCCCTGCGTATATTAAAGCATGATTTAGTACTACACAAAGTACTTGCGAATAGGGAGAATTTTATAAATCATCCACCATTACTAGGGCTTCACCGTATCCTGGCCAATCATGCATAGTCTACATAAGAAGTCTATGGATCCTTGCATGTTGTTGTCCTGCTAGGTCAACCGCATCTCGATCCCATGCCATAACTCCTAGAGCTCGTCAACTAGTGGTGCTAGATAAACATCCATGTTTTTTGCCTTGAACTTACCAGGCACAATCAAGCCTAATATCAAATGACGCTTCTTGATGGCAAGCCACGGTGGGAGGTTGTAATTGACAAGGCACACAAGCCAAGTGCTCCATGACGAGCTTCTCAAGCCAAATGGATTGACTCCATCCATTGCCATGCCCAAACGCAAATTGCGTGGTTCACTCTTAAAATGTGGCCAGGTATCTCCAACGTGCCTCCAAGCCTTTGAATTAGCGGGCACCCTAAACGTTGCATCAGTGGATCTATTCGTAGAATGCTACCGCATCAACTTTGCAATGGAACCACAATGAAACATGCTTTTTATCCTTGAAATAATAGGGAAATGCCTCAACACTTTAGCTGGCACTGACTCGCCAACCGCATCTTGTTTGTAGCGCATTGCTCTGCACTTAGGACACGACAGACAATCTGCGAATTCATTGCGAAAAAGAATGCAATCATTTGGACATGCATGAATCTTGTTGTAGTCCAAGCCAACTGAGGTCAATAGTCGCTTTGCGTCTGGCGCTTGCATCTGACCATCCGTACACTGACTGCAGATTCAAAAATGACAGACAAGTACGAAGCATAGATATTTTGGTGCCTTCATAGATTGGTTGACGTGCCAACTTTCTCAACATGTCTTTAGGAGATAGGCGCACATCTTCTGGTGCTGCTTCATTAGCGTTCTCCTCACTTGTCTGGAAGAAGGCATCCAGCATCTCCTCCATGCCATCATCTTCTGTCTGTAAGCCCTCCTCTGCTTCCATCCTTGGCTCTAGATTGGTTGCACCTTCACCCATAATCCTTTTTCTGTCTCTCTCTCTCAGATGTAGGTGTTATGTAACGAAAATCAATGCCCGTTCCGTAGGAGTCGCATCGTAGATTCTGTATGGTTTCTCTAGCAAACTCTCCGTACTCGTGCACATGCTCATTGTTCAGTATGGAGCCTGATTTACCCTTGTAATTTTCTGTGGTAAAAGCGCACATTCGTAAGGCCCCCATTATGAGGAGAATCCATCGTGCGTGAAGGAAAATCACTCACTGGAAACCAAAATTTTGACGGCCAAGAATCAGGGGCAACTTTAGGGGCCTCGAGGGCAGAAGCCTCTGAGACTTTTTTTTTTCCTCTCTGGAATATTATGGCCGGATGGCGGCCGGAAAGTGGTCGAAAAACAACTGTCGCTTGGCCGGTTGCCGGTAGTCGGTGGCCGGTAGTCAATGGCTGGTGACCGGTGGTCAGAAGTCAATGGCCAGTGGCCGGTGGCTGAATTCAAAAGCGGACTTGTCTTCTCAAGGGCGGCCACACATGGGCGGATTGGAGAGTCCGATTTGGACTTATTCACACAAGGGCGGCTACACATGGCTGCCTCTCATAAGAGAGGGCAGCCATTTTGGCCTATAAAAGGAGGCCATTTCTACACACATTTCATAGTGTGAAGTTCATGCGACAAGGTGAGTGTGAGGTGGTGAGAGTGAAGCAAGGCGGGAGCTCCATTAAGGGTATAATCCCTTTGTAAATTACTTCTTCTTTTGAAGTGCTAAAGCCATTGAGTGGCTGCTTTCCCGTGGACGTAGCCCACATTGGGTGAACCACGTATATTGTGTGTACTTTCTCTCTCTCTCTCTCTCTCTCTCTCTCTCTCTCTCTCTCTCTCTATCTCTCTCTCTCTCTCTACTCTATAATCTCTTGCGTGTGAAATCTATCTCTCTCCATTAAGTAATCTACTCAAAAATCTATTTAGCTACGTCTTATTTCCTAACAACTGGTATCAGAGCAAGGTTTGCTCATAGCTAAATTATCTCAAGGAAAGGATTCCTTGAATTGAGTGGGAGTTATGGCGGAGGAAGGGAAGCTCAAGATTGAGAAGTTCAACGGCAAAAACTACCAACATTGGAAGATGCAGATTGAAGACTATCTCTACCAGAAGGACCTCTATTTGCCACTAGGCGGTCTTGCAAAGAAGCCCGCAACGATGGGAGATGAAGAATGGATTGTCCTTGATCGAAAGGCACTAGGAACAATCCAGTTAAGCTTGGCGTCAACAGTGGCCTTCAATGTTTTGGAGATGAAGACCACGGAGGACTTGATGAAGTCACTTGACGACTTCTACAAGAAACCATCGGCATCCAATAAGGTATTTCTTATGAAGCGCTTATTCAATCTAAAGATGCCAGCGAATGGTTCAGTTGTAGAACACCTAAATGACTTTAACAGAAACATAAGTCAAATTCGATCAGTGAAAATCAATTTCGATGACAAAGTGCGAGCTCTCCTTATACTATCATCTCTATCGGATAGTTGGGACAGCTTTGTGATGGCTGTAAGTAATTCTATCTCTGGTACAAATACTCTTAAGTTTGATGATGTTGTGGGTGTTCTCCTAAGCGAGGAAATACGAAGGAGAAGCACAGGAGAATCATCAAGTGCTGCATTGTCAGTGGAAACAAGAGGAAGGCCTAAGGAGAGGTTCAAAAACCAAACAGGTCGTGATCGCTCAAGACGGAGCAAGTCACGCACAAAGTCAGTTCTTGAATGTTGGCAAGAAGGGCCACGTCAAGAAGGATTTCTGGTCCAAGAAGAAGAAGGAGAGTGAGTCTCAAGACAACAAGCCAACATCGGAGGCCAATGTAGCAGGTAAAGTAGAGCAAGATGCTCTAATTCTCTCATTAGACAATGTGTCTAGTTCTTGGATAGTAGATTCCGGGGCTTCATTCCATGCGACACCACACAAGCAATATTTCCAAGACTACACCAAAGGTAATTTTGGGTATGTATACTTGGGAGATGATGAAGCTTGTGAGATTGTCGGCAAAGGTACAGTTTCTGTCAAAACTGCGAACGGAAATGAATGGAAGCTTAAAGATGTTAGGCATGTTCCTTCTCTTCGGAAAAATTTAATCTCTACAGGACAATTGGACGATGAAGGTCACAAAATTGCATTCAGAAACAAACGGTGGAAGATCTCAAAGGGATCTTTGGTGGTTGCCAAGGGAGAAAAGGTCGGTAAACTTTACTTGTGTACTATGAGCACGCAACCTTCAGCTTGTGCAACAACTACAGAAGTTGACAGTGCAGTGTGGCACTACCGACCTGGCATATGAGTGCCAAAGGAATGCAAATCCTTCAAACAAAGAAGCTTCTACCAGGTTTGAAAGAAGTGGACTTAGAGTTCTGTGAAGATTGTGTTTATGGTAAACAAAAGAGGGTAAAATTTCAAAAATCAGGAAATGAAAGAAAAAATAGAAAACTTGAGTTGGTTCATTCTGATGTTTGGGGTCCTGCAAGTACACCATCACTTGGTGGCTCATTGTACTATGTAACATTCATAGACGATGCGACTAGAAAAACATGGGTTTATGTCATGAAGAATAAATCCAATGTATTTTCCATATTTCAAAGGTAGAAAGCCTTTGTGGAGAATGAAACAGGTACCAAGGTTAAATGCCTCATATCCGACAATGGAGGTGAATATTGCAGCCAAGCCTTTGTGCTAGCAATGGCATTTGGAGGCAAAGGACAACCCCAAGGACACCTCAACAAAATGGGATTTCGGAAAGAATGAACAGGACAATCATGGAGCGAGCACGAAGCATGCGGCTACATGCAGGCCTACCGCTTGAGCTTTGGGCGGAAGCTGTAAGTACGTCTGTGTACTTAATCAACTGGTCACCCTCAATGGCATTGGATGGGGGAGTTCCAGAAGAGGCATGGACAGGTAAACCGGTGAATTATGCATTTCTCAAAGTGTTTGGGTGTGAGGCTTTCATGCACATAGATAGAAGCATAAGATCAAAGCTAGATGCAAAGTCCAAAAAGTGTTTCTTCATTGGCTATGGAGAAGGTGACTTTGACTATGGAATCCTGAAGATGGTAAAATCTTAAGGAGTAGGGATGTAATTTTTAACGAACAAAATATGTACAAAGATTACTTGGAAAGAAAACAAACAAAAGAAACAGGTGATGAGTACATGGAGCTTGAGGACGGTGAAGACTCAAGGACTGCAAACGGTGACAATGTGCAACAACGTCAACCAAATGAGGAGCCTCAACCTATTCCCCGAAGATCTACAAGAGCAAGTAGACCTCCAGAAAGGTTTGTTCCTTTCTTCAATCATCTCTTGATCTCAGATTCTGGAGAGTCGGAATCATACGAAGAAGCTATGCAACATGAATCCAAAGAAGAATGGACGAAGAGCATGCAAGTGGAGATGGACTCACTACATCGCAACCAAACATGGGAGTTGGTTGAGTTGCCTAAAGGTAAGCGGGCACTTCAAAACAAATGGGTGTACAAGGTGAAGGAAGAAGAAGGTGGGAAGAAAAGGTACAAGTCTAGGCTTGTGGTAAAAGTGTCTTCTCAAAAGAAAGGTATTGACTTCAATGAAATATTTTCTCCTATTGTAAAAATGAACTCAATTAGGCTTGTCTTAAGCCTTGTGGCTGCTCATGATCTAAATCTCGAGCAAATGGATGTAAATACGGCATTCCCTCATGGTGACTTAGAGGAGGAAATCTACATGCTTCAACCAAAGGGGTATGAAGTAAAAGGTAAGGAGAAAATGGTTTGCAGATTAAAGAAGAGCTTGTATGGTTTAAAGCAAGCATCAAGACAATGGTACTTGAAGTTTGATCGATGGATGTTGGATCATGGATTCACAAGATGCAACTCGGATCACTGCGTCTACACGAAGAATTTGGGAGATGGGAAATTCATCATCCTAATGTTGTATGTTGATGACATGTTGATTGCAAGTGCTAACATGCAGGACATCAAAGACCTAAAAGAGGAGCTGTCTAAATATTTTTCAATGAAAGATTTAGGTGCTGCAAAGAGGATACTTGGTATGAAAATATCAAGGGACAGGACGAAGAAGACAATAAAGTGATCTCAAGCAGATTACATCAAGAAGGTACTAGAAAGGTTTGCAATGCAAAATGCAAAACCAGTTTCTACACCTTTGGCTGGTCATTTTAAACTAACGAAGGATATGTGTCCAAAGACACAAGAGGAGATAGCCTATATGTCTAAAGTTCCATATGCTGCAGCGGTAGGTTCTCTAATGTATGCTATGGTTTCGACAAGGCCAGACATTGCACATACAGTGGGAGTTGTGAGTAGGTTCAATATGGACAACCCAGGTAAAGAGCATTGGCAAGCTGTGAAGTGGATACTTAGGTATCTAAAAGGGACAACAACAAATGCTTTGTATTTTGGAGGAACTGATATTTTTCTAGAAGGGTATGCTGATGCAGATATGGCAGGTGACAAAGATACTCGAAGGAGCACTACTGGCTATGTGTTCACGATTGGAGGCACATCAATAAGCTGGGCTTCAAAGCTGCAGAAAGTGGTCTCACTTTCTACCACGGATGCAGAGTATGTAGCAATGACAGAGGCAAGCAAAGAAATTATGTGGCTTCACAGATTCTTAGAAGAGCTTGGATTCAAACAAGACAATTGTGTCTTGTACAGTGATAGCCAAAGCGCTATCCATCTTGCGAAGAAATCAGCCTTTCATTCAAGGACAAAGCACATTGAGGTGAGATATCACTTCATACGCACTCTTTTGGAAGAGGGACAGTTAAAGTTAGGAAAGGTGCATACAAGTGAAAATCCTGCAGACATGTTTACAAAGGTCATCAACAAGGAGAAGTTGAGCTTTTTCTCATCTTCAATTGGCATTCAAGGAAAAGAAGCCAAGATGGAAAGCAGTCACAGGTTTAGTTTGGAAATCAGTCTCCAAGTGGGAGATTGTTAAGTATGGAGCTTGATTTACCCTTGTAATTTTCTGTGGTAAAAGCGTACATTTGTAAGGCCCCCATTATGAGGAGAATCCATCGTGCGTGAAGAAAAATCACTCACCGGAAACCAAAATTTTGACGGCCAAGAATCAGGGGCAACTTTAGGGGCTTCGGGGGTGGAAGCCCCTGAGACTTTTTTTTTCCTCGCCGGAATCGAGACTTGTTTTTTCCTCGCCGGAATATTATGGCCGGACGGCGGCCGGAAAGTGGTCGAAAAACAACCGTCGGTTGGCCGGTGGCCGGTGACCGGTGATCAGAAGTCAATGGCCAGTGTGGCCGGTGGCCGAATTCAAAAGCGGACTTGTCTTCTCAAGGGCGGCCACACATGGGCGGATTGGAGGGTCCAATTTGGACTTATTCACACAAGGGCGGCTACACATGGCTACCTCTCATAAGAGAAGGAAGCCCTTTTGGCCTATAAAAGGAGGCCATTTCTACACACATTTCATGGTGTGAAGTTGATGCAACAAGGTGAGTGTGAGGTGGTGAGAGTGAAGCAAGGCGAGAGCTCCATTAAGGGTATAATCCCTTTGTAATCTACTTCTTCTTTTGAAGTGCTAAAGCCATTGAGTGGTTGCTTTCCCGTGGACGTAGCCCACATTGGGTAAACCACGTATATCGTGTGTACTCTCTCTCTCTCTCTCTCTCTCTCTCTCTCTCTCTCTCTCTCTCTCTCTCTCTCTCTCTCTCTCTCTCTCTCTCTCTCTCTCTCTATCCATCTCCGTAGCTATCTCTAGTTAATTCTCTCTCTTTCACTACCTCTATCTCTGGCTCTCTCTCTCTATCTTTACCTCTCTCTCTCTCTCTCTCTCTCTCTCTATATATATATATATATATATATATATATATATATATATATATATATATATATATATATATATATATATGTATATATATATATATATATATCACTCTCTCTCTCTCTCTATTTTCCTATCTCTTTCTCTCTCTATCTATCTATCTATCTCTCTCTCTCTCTATTTCTCTATTTTCCTCTCTCTCTATCTCTCTTTCTCTCTCTATATATATCACTCTCTATCTCTCTATTTCTCTATCTCTTTCTTGTTGAAGATGATGAAACAGGAAACAGAAGGAAGACAGCAACTCAGAGTAGGAAGAAGATGGAGAAGGAGAAGACACAGAGCTTGTGTACGAGATCTCTGTAGTCTCTCTCTCTGTATTAGAATAATAATTTGTATGTAAACTCAGAGCTACAAAGTTTATATGAAACCCTAAGAGATAAGGTGTCCTTTCACACCGAATGTCCAGGGGGAAAAACCCAGTGGGAGAAAAGTGCCCCTGGTGAAGCGCGTATACACACTAACACTACTACATGTCTACAAATCCCCCCTGTAGTGATAGTGTGAATCCGTACAAGGTAGCAGATCATCATGTGTATGAGAGTAAGCCCAAAGCTTTTCGGAAAGCTTCAAACTTTTCTCGTGATAACGCCTTCGTAAATAGATCTGCAATGTTATCCTGTGTAGGACAGTAAGTTAGTGTGATCTCCCTTGCATGTAGCCTTTCCCTGACATAGTGGTAGTGAACCTCTATGTGCTTTGTTCTTGCATGAAATACTGGATTCCCTACAACTGCAATAGCACTCTGACTGTCAGTGAAAATGGTAGTGGGTGCCTGTTGACACTCACAAAGATCTGCCAATAACCTGCGTATCCATACACAATCAACTGTTGCCGTGAAAGCTGCCCTGTACTCAGCTTCACAAGTTGATGTAGCCACTGTGGGTTGCTTCTTGCTTAGCCAAGATATACATGCATTTCCCAAGAAAAAACAATTGCCACTTGTGGAATGTCGTGTGTCAAAATCACCAGCCCAATCTGAATCGCTGTAACCAAGAAGCTGCATAGAACTGTGCTTTCCATACATATCCCCCCTTGGAAAGAACATGGCAAGATTAGGGGTACCTGAAAGGTAACGAAGTATGCGCTTCACAGCTTGCCAATGATGCATACCTGGGCTGTGCATAAATCTGCTTGCTTGTGAAACCCCAAATTGAATGTCTGGACGAGTGTTGCCTGCCAAATATATCAAGCAACCAACGGCTGCTGCATAAGTATGTACATCAAAAGGTTCTCCAGCATCATGCATGCTCAACTTTAATCCAGTTTCTACGGGTGTAGAGATTGGCTTACAATTTTGCATACCAAACTTGTCCAAAATTTTATGCAAATATTTTGCCTGCAACATGTATATGCCATCTTCTGATTGCACAAGCTGAATACCCAAGTAATAATGTAGCAAACCAAGATCAGACATCTCAAAGGTTTTTCTCAAAGCATCTTTAAACGCTTCAATTTCATTTGCATTATTGCCTGTAAGAAGCATATCATCCACATAAAGTGTTAGCATAATGAGAACTCCATCTCTCTTTTTGACATACAAAGTACTTTCTGTTGGACTATTCTGAAATCCCTGGCCAATCAAATAAGTATGTATCTTCTCATACCATGCTCTTGGAGCCTGTTTGAGACCATACAAAGCTTTACGCAATCTACATACCTTTTGCTCTTGACCTTTTACAACAAAACCACTTGGTTGAATTACATACACTTCTTCCTGCAAATCACCATTCAAAAAAGCAGTCTTGATATCCAACTGATGCACTTTCCAACCATGATGAGCAGCAATTGCAACTAGTGATCTAACTGTGGACGCACGAGAAGTAGGAGCAAAGGTTTCATCATAATCTATGCCTTTCTGTTGCGCATAGCCTTTTGCCACAAGCCTTGCTTTGTACCTGTCAACAGTACCATCTTGTTTCCTTTTTACCTTAAAAACCCACTTTGTACCAATAGGCTTTTTACCTGTAGGCAAGTCCACTAGATCCCACGTATGATTCTTATGAATAGAATCAATTTCTTGCTGCATAGCATCTTTCCACTGAACAGACTCTAAAGCTTGTTCAAATGAATCAGGCTCATCTGCATCACAAAGAGTGCTAAAGCAAGCCAAATCTACTTGCTCTCTGCCAAAAGTAGTACCAGCACGTGTTTTCCGTGGCAACGGTGCATCCAACTTGCTATCCTGCAAAGTTTTCTGAACCCATTTAGGCAAGGTTCTTTCTTCCCTGAGAACTTCTTGCTCTTCACGCACAATTTCCTCTACATCATGAGGTGTCACATGCTGATCAAAAGATTGATCAAGATTATCAACCTGTTGTGATTCTTGATTCTCCACAAAAGAAGGAAGCAAATCTTCAAATACATCATGTGTCTGCATATGAGGTACATCAAAAGAAACCATAGGTTGAGCAGTAGTTTCTGCAAAAATTACATCACGACTTTCAAAAATCTTGTTTGTAGCAGGATTGTAAAGTCTATAACCTTTACTTCCACTACTGTACCCCACAAATATACATTTGATTGCCTTATCATCAAGCTTCCCACGTAACTGCTGAGGGATGTGAGCATAAGCAAGACAACCAAAAACACAAAGATAACTGACTGAAGGTTTTTTGTCATACCAAGCTTCATATGCAGTAATGGTCTTCAAGGCACGAGTAGGACACCTGTTCAAAACATGTGCTGCACAAGCAACTGCCTCCATCCATAGCTTATGAGGCAAACTCTTAGCCTTGAGCATACATCTAGTTGTCTCCATTAAAGACCTGTTCTTCCTTTCTGCAACACCATTATGTTGTGGTGTGTATGGCATAGTGCATTGGTGTTTAATGCCTTTCTTTCCCAAAAAATCCTTAAATGCACCTGACATGTATTCACCTCCTCGATCGGTACGAAGAGTCTGTACTTTGCAACCTGTTTCATTTTCAACCATGGCGACATAATGTTGAAAAACTGCAAACACATCTGACTTTGCTTTGAGTGGATACACCCAACAAAACCTGGAAAAGTCATCAATGAAGGTCATAAAATAAAGGCTGTTTCCCAAAGATGGCGTCCTCATAGGACCACATACATCACTGTGTACAAGTTGCAACTTTCGTGTCGCTCTAACTGAACCATCCTGCGAAAATGCAAATCTGTGCATCTTTCCAAGAACGCAACCTTCACATACATGTCTTGGTGGCATCTCCAATAAAGACAAATCATGCACCATTTTATGACGTTGTAAAGTCATCAAACTGCCATAACCAACATGCCCAAATCTAGCATGCCACAACTCAGCATCCTGCATGGCCTGAGTCTTTGTTTCTGCAATACATACCTGAATCTGCTTTTCATAACGATCTAGCACAAATAGTCCATTTTCCAGCGTACCTGTAGTGATAAGAGAATAACCATTCTCTCGATCTCGTACAACACATCTGTCATCCTCAAAAATGACCCGAAGACCATTTTTTGCAAGAGAGGATACAGACAACAAATTCTTCTTGATCCCTGGAACATATAAGACATCTGGCAAGCATAAATCTGAACCATCTGAAATGGTAATCAAAATCTTACCAACGCCTTTGATTGGATAAGAAGCATTATTTGCACATGTCACCTTCTTTCCTGCTGGAGCTGCATCCAATGAACAAAACAAATCCTTCCTTGAAGTAATATGCCTGGATGCACCACTATCAAAGTACCAAATCATTTGTGTCTTGTCAACACTGTAAGCAGAAAAATTTGAACATACTACAAAAGCATAAGAATCCTGCACAAAGTTTGCAGACTCTTCTTTAGCTGTAGAAGAATCACCAGAAGCTGAAACAACCAAACTTGACTCTTTCTTCTTTTCTTTAGCAATTCGCTTTTTACACTCACTAATGTAGTGACCAGGTTTCTTGCAGTAGTGACATTTACCTTTCTTCTTGGACTTGTCGGAATCACCTTTAGACTTCTCTGAAGATTGTCCTGCACTAGACTTGGAGTAATGAGCACTCTCTTTACCCCTGTTTTTGTTTTGTACAACAAGAGCATGATCCATACCATCCACCTGTAAAGACTTGTTCTTACGTGATTGATCCTCCTGCAATAGCAAAGCCACTAACTCTTCAAAATGAAGAGGGTCGGGATTAGCTCGCAAAGACAGAGTCAAAGAAGTCTGAAAAGTCAAATAAGATGGTGGTAGTGAATTGAGTGTTTTGGAAACCAAGTCCTTCTCTGGAATCACTTCATCAATGCTAAGCAATTACTCTTTAAGATCCCTGATTTTTGTAAGATGCTCGACAATATCGTCACTTTCGTCCATCTGTATTTTGTCAAGTTGTTTCTTCAAAAACTCTATTCTGGCAGCGTTTCTTCCTCCAAACATAGCTTGCAGAGTGTTCCAAGCATCCTCAGAAGTTCTGCAAGATCTAATATGTGGTGTGATTGTCCTCTTTATGGTTAAGGCAATCACAGCCATAGCCTGTGCATCTTTAGTATCCCATCTCTTTTGCTCTGGAGTGACTTGTGAGGGTCCTGCACCAACAGCTGCACCACGACCAGGCGTGGCAGGTGCAATGCTACCTGGACGAACTTCATCTCCAGATACATAATCCCACAATCCTTTACCAACCAAAACATTTTTGGCCATAAAAGACCAAAGAGAATAGTTGGTACCATCCAATTTGTCTTCGGATGTAAACGCACCAAAAATCTCTTTCTCCGTAGATTGAGCCATACTGTAGATGCACACAAGAGAGCAAAAGAACCTCCAAGAGATTCACAAATCTCCTCTCCAATCCAAGCAAAACTCTACACAAAATCTCAGCACAAAGCTAAGACAAGCTGCTTCCCAAAAGAACTGTTTACCTGAAGAAAATCTGTCAAAAAGCACACCCTCTTGATCTAAACGCCTCGGAAAAATAACTTCTGCTACGCTGCTCAGAACAAAATTCTGAGGGCTTGAACGGCTTCGAAAAGGGGGTAAAACCCCAGGTCGCCTGATCAGAATACTCCCGGAACGTCGAGGATGCTCCCACGAACAAATTTTCCGAAAACTGCCTGAAAACTGCGATTGCGCGCGCGGACGCGAAAACGCAAGTAGAGGCTCTGGAAATCACCTCGCTCTGATACCAATTGTTGAAGATGATGAAACAGGAAACAGAAGGAAGACAGCAACTCAGAGTAGGAAGAAGATGGAGAAGGAGAAGACACAGAGCTTGTGTACGAGATCTCTGTAGTCTCTCTCTCTGTATTAGAATAATAATTTGTATGTAAACTCAGAGCTACAAAGTTTATATGAAACCCTAAGAGATAAGGTGTCCTTTCACACCGAATGTCCAGGGGGAAAAACCCAGTGGGAGAAAAGTGCCCCTGGTGAAGCGCGTATACACACTAACACTACTACATGTCTACATTTCTCTCTCTCTCTCTCTCTCTCTCTCTCTCTCTCTCTCTATTTCTCTATTTTCCTCTCTCTCTATCTCTCTTTCTCTCTCTATATATATCACTCTCTATTTCTCTCTCTCTACGTCCCTATCTCTCTCTCTCTCTCTCTCTCTCTCTCTCTCTCTCTCTCTCTCTCTCTCTCTCTCTCAAAAAACGCAACCTTTTTTTGACCTAGTAGACAGCAGTCCACTCTTTTGATCATAACTTCTTCATCCGAACTCTGATTTGGGTGATCTATAGCCTCAATCGAAGAGCACGAAGTCCTCTACGCATTGATGTAAAGACAAAAATTTTCAGAATTATGGAAGGCGTTTCTGTAGCAGAATTTCTGAAGTGAACAGGTGCAACAAAATTGATTCTCATCTCCTATTTTACATACAATGTCTTCCGGCACTCGCAAGGGTTCTTCTTCTTCAACAAGGTCCACAACCATTGTGGAAAATGATCCAAAATCTCCTAAGTGTGGAGATAGCAACACAACCACCCAACCAACGACATCGGAAACCATGATCATGGCGTACTTGGTATCATTGCAAGAGACCGTAAACAAACAAGGCGAAGACTTACGAGCACTTGCAATGGAGAATGGCATACTAAGGGTACTTGTGGTTGAGAATGAGAATCTCAAGAGGACACTTGAGATGCAAACAACACGTTTGATGCAACTTGAAGAGGAAGTCAAGGAATGTAAACGCTCTCTTGTGGACTTGAATGCTTTGAAGCAGCGGATGAGCAAAGTAGAGCATGACCATGTATTGAAAGAGGAGAAATTTGACACTATGAGAACGGCCAATTGTATGCACCATGCCGGATGAGACCAAGCGAAAGATTATCCTTGATAATAGTTGGATCTATTTGAGGGATACAAAATGTTTTGTATGTGAAGATCGCACTATTAAGCAACAAAATATGCGTCGCAAGGCATATGAGGAAAAGAATAATAAAAACAAGGAGATCTCTCATGAAGAAAATGTGTCCAAGGAGGAGGCAAGTCTCTCAAGAAAATAGGGATGCGTGACCTATGAGACCGAGTTACAATTGAAAATATGCTTTTGGAATTGTAATGGATACCCATGGAATGCGGGGGTTGGCATTGATGAACTAACAAGCAAAGCCGATGTTGTACTTCTTGTTGAAACTTGGGAGCATGATACACAAAGGATTAACGGCTTGGAGGATTACAATGTACATTCATTGATGTGGTCAAAGAATCTCAAGCAACGAAGAGGACAAGGAGGGTTAGCATGTATGGTTAAGAAAGGATTGGAAGATTTTGTATCAATTGTGAAAGATGACAAGTACGAAGGTTATGTATGGCTGAAAATTATGACACCAAAAAGAGCACCCATTTTTGTAGCCGGTTGCTACATTCCTGATCATGATTCTCCCTTTTATGCTTGCATGGATAGAGATCAACCATTTTCTGATTTGGAAGAGGACATTGCTTATTTCAAAGGTGAAGGTGATGTTATTGTATTTGGGGATATGAATGCTCGCACAAAAACATTGCAACATGATACTCAACAATTTGATATGCCATACATTTCAAGGGAGTTGGAGGAAGTTCACTTGTATGATCGTACTTCAATGGATGAGAAAGAGCCGGATCACTATGGAAAGTTACTTTTACACATGTGTAATAGCACGGGTATGCTCATTGCCAATGGTGTATCTTTGTGGAGTGGAACCAATGGATTTACATGCAGGAGACATAATGGGGATAGTGTGATTGACTATATGCTACTCTCTGAAGCCATCATGTATCGCATAAAGAGTTTTATGTTTGGTCAATGGACCCCGGAATCTGACCAACGCACCTTATGTATTGACCTTTCATGTGGAGAAGCAACTAAGCATGATAAGCTCAGCCAAAGGAAAGAGAAGTTATCACTATGTATGGATTTCAAACGGGCACCAATGTACATTGAAATGGTTGAGCAAAAATTATGGATGACAAAGCTTCAATATGATGCACCATTGGAAACTAAATGGGAAGCTTTCAAGAAAGCTATTTGTTCTTGTGCAGAAGAATGCTTTGCCATCAAGCATCTCCATGGTATCAACAAAGATAGATCACGCAAAAGGTGGTTTGATAAAGAATGTCAAGATGCTCGAAATTCCTTGATAAAGCTTGATGCAACTATGGACAAAGACAACTATCAAAGTCATTTGCATACATACAAGGCATTGATTCAAAAGAAGAGAAGAAGATGGGAAGTAAAGCAACAAGAATTTCAAGTCCAAGAAAAGGCACATGCATGTGGAAGATTTTGGAGAAACTTGAGAGGCAAGCGGGTTGAGAATTTTGGTAACTTGAGTCTAATGGATATGTACACACATTGTAGGCAATTATATGAGCAAGCAAATACTGAAAAAATTCCATTTTATGGTTCACTCCCATGTATGCCGTGTTTTTTTACTATTGAGGATGTATGCGGTGGGCTTGAAAAGTTGGCCACTCGCAAAGCGGGAGATCTTCAAGGTATCAAGCCGGAGATGATCAAATGGACGAGAGATTTTACCCATGAGTGGATGTGTGATATGTTCAACCTTGCACTTCAACATGGTATGCCTTATGATTGGAGTACTAATCGGGTTAAGCCTTTGCATAAAGGAGGGGATGTAAAGAATGTAAGCAACTACCGGACTATAATGATTGGGTCTCTTATGGCAAAGTTGTTTGGGTGCATAATGGAGATGAAATTGAGTGATTGGGCTGAAGAGAATGACAAGCGTGCAAAGGGACAAGCGGGTTTTCGTCGATGCCATAGCACCATTGATCATCTTGTCACTCTTCGTGTTCTCATGGAGGAAAGTTGGTTGAAAGGCAAGCGATTGTATTGTTGTTTTGTGGACTTTAAGAAAGCCTTTGATATGATTCCACGTAACAATTTGTGGAGAAGGATGGAAGAACTCCAAGTGCCAAGTGAGTTTAAGCTTGCGGTTTCTCGAATCTATGAGAAGGTGATTTGTCAATTGCGCATGGGAAGAGAAATTTCAGAAATTTTTGTAAGCACTATTGGGGTTAAACAAGGATGTCCATTGTCACCAACTCTCTTTGGTCTATGCATCGATCAATTGGAACAAATGGTACTTGACTTTATGCAAGAAGAAGGCATTGAAGAGGTAACTATTTGCAATGCGGTAATCATGCTTTTGTTGTATGCGGATGATGTAGTGCTTCTAGCACACACTTTAGAAGATGCACAAAAGCTTATGGTTGTCCTTGAGAACTTTTGCTTGCATAGTGGGCTGATTGTAAATGAATCACAAAAAAAGGTTATGCTTGTGAAAACCAACCATAAGGAGAAGCCATGCATTGTGTACAACAATGAGACACTTGAAGTTGTTGAGAGCTTTAAGTACCTTGGCCTTGAGGTTCCATCCAATCACAAGTGGCATGAATGTGCTATGCGTCGTTTGGAAGCGGGAAAGAGAGCATATTATGCATTTGAGAACATGTGTAATGTGGGAAACATCAAGTGTTGGGTTCTCAAGAAGTATCTTTTTGATGCATTGGTGACACCGGTTCTTCTTTATGGAGTTGAAGTGTGGGGCGGGAGCATCTCAAAGTCTACTTGGAAAGAGTTTGAGAATGTCCAAAAGCGTTTTCTTACAAACTTCTCCAAGTTAAGACACAAACACCATATATGCTCCTACTTCTTGAGTCGGGATCTCTTCCAATTGAGGTTATGGGCATGGAAAGGGTTGTGGAGTACATGATAAAGATGCGTCAAAACCCCTCACATCGACTTCCTACAATTGCATGGGAAGCAAGCAAAAAAGTTCAAAAGACGCTTAAAAGCAAGATCTTGAGCACGGGATGGATGCAAGACATAAAGAAGTGGTTTGGGAGATGGGATGCATTACACTTGCTACATGATGCTTCAATTGACTCTCAAGTGAATGAAGCTTTTCTACAACGCCAATGTAGTACGGCTTGGGAGAAATCCGGTGGGTCACGCTTCATACATTACACCACCTATATTGCCCCCAACTACAAAACCATGTTCTTCGTTGAGAGAGGAAACCGTACTCACACTTACATGCTTGAGCCTATTCCCTTGTCCGCGATACGCACTATCGCAGCAATTCGGCTTAGCTCCCATTTCCTTCGATGCGAGATAGGGCGTTGGGGCAATGGAGAAGAGTCAAATCAATTGTGCACATCATGCTCACTGCAAGTTCGAGACTCTGAGTACCACACACTACTAGAGTGCTCAGCTTTTGATCACATCCGAACTTGCTTCTCTCACATTTTCAGCCATAACTTAGACCTACACACTTTCCTCTCCCAGCCAAAGTGTGGGCTCTCCATTGCGACTCTCATCACTACAATTTTGGAGCATCGAGAGTCACTCATCAGCCATACACATACTACATCACATGTAACTTTGGTCCCATAGGCCATATTTGACCTCCGAGGACGATAATAAAATCTATCTATCTATCTCTCTCTCTCTCTCTCTCTCTCTCTCTCTCTCTCTCTCTCTCTCTCTCTCTCTTTAATTTTCTACACACTCTCTCTCTCTCTCTCTCTCTCTCTCTCTCTCTCTCTCTCTCTCTCTCTCTCTCTCTCTCTCTCTCTCTCTTTAATTTCTTACACACACACACACATTTTCTCTCTCTTTCTCTCTTTAATTTCCTGCAGACACACACACACACATATTTCTCTCTCTCTCTCTCTCTCTCTCTCTCTCTCTCTCTCTCTCTCTCTCTCTCTCTCTCTCTCTCTCTCTCTCTCTCTCTCTCTTTCCTACACACACACACACACACACGATGTAGCTTGAGAGAGAGAGAGAGGGGGGGGGGGGGGGGGGGGGGGGGGGGGGGGGGGGGGGGTGCGGGGAAGAGAGATCAATAATACCTGCACTGCAGGTTTCCAAAGGCTAGATCTGTGCGTGCACTCGCAGGCAAAAATGACCGCCTGCGCAAGGATTTGGTTTTTTTCTCCCAAATTTTTTCCGTCGATATACGCGTGGAAATACTTGCCTTTCGACAGACATTGCCATGTGTATTACCATGTGTGTATCGATGCGTATATCCACGAGGGGTATGCCCGTCGAAATGCGCGTGGAAAGGTACGGTGCGTCGAAATATGGTGCGTCAAAAAATGCATAACATGTTGTAGTGCATAGATCCTCAAAAGCAGCTACTGTAAATTCTTGAGAACAAGCAAAACTACTGTGCCAGCCAGATTTTCTTTATAGAGTACAAATACAATAACCTAACATGCAAATATGTAGATAATATTCCTTGAAAGGACCTGTTGACACATAAGGTGGACAATGGTGAATGACCTGAAGCAGCTTGCGACAGCCATGCTACCCATTGGACGTGGGACCAGAGTACTGATTACCGTGCAGGCTTGGAGCAAGGATACTTGACGTTCGAAACAGGCTCAGCCAGAGGGAACACGCTACTCCACAATGGCAAGCAAAGCAAGCTGTCTCTTACACACATCACCATAATGCAATAGACCAGAAAGACACTTCCTCGCCATGCACACCAAGCGCTGGCTACACCCATCAATCGAAGATAACAACCTGCATGCTTCAGCTCAAGAAGAAAACCTGCAAAAGAATGTTGTGCAGCAGCACAGCAGGTTTGCGAAGCAAAAAAAGCATTCCTCAAGTGCGCATTTTGACTGGAACAAAGCGTCACTACATGCCAAAGTTGGCTGCCGAGAGGGGGAAAAACAGCCCAGTCAATGGTGCTCCTCATGTGGCAGAAGCAAGCGGAACAAGACTCAAGCATAACAAGCAGGACCACCTCATAAAAAACAGCAAACGATGTCACTGCCGACATCTCGATTGCATCACGTGCAGAGCAGGGGAAAAACCAGCAGTAGGAGCCAAGACGACTATACCAGCGCAAGACCGTTCTCATGTGCGTCGCACACAAGCCAAAACAAAGCAGGACCAGGAATAAAAAAACAACACTAGCATAGAGCAAGTAATTCAATTATCACCATAGGTAAGCATTGCAAGAGACCATCGACGACGAGGCAATGACGAACGCGCATTTAAGCTCAAAAAGAGTGTCAACACATGCCAAACCTAGCTGCCAAGGGAGAAAATAGTCAGCTCAATCAGTGGTGCTCCTAATGCAACAGAAGCAAATGGAGCAACACTAGCCCACGGTAGGCAGGACCACCTCAAAAAAGCACGGAATGAAATGATGTCACCGCAACCCTCTCAAGTACATCACTTGCAAGTAGAATAGAAACCAATCGCCAGGAGTGGGAAAAGAACGCCATCGCAAGAAACGTTTTCGAGTGCGTCGATCGCAAGCAAGAAGAAACCAGGACCGACAATCAAAACCAACACCAGCATAGCGCAAGTAAATCAATTATCGCCATACATAAGCATACAAGAAACCGTCAACTAGGCAGAGAAACAAACCTCCAGAGAAGTCCATGCTCTCACCATCGCTGGGCGAGGCATTGCTTACACTCCCTTCACCACCACCAGCAATGCCACTATCAGATGCCATGATAATAGAGGATCCAGCTACTTTAAGGTACAACACACAAACCCTCAAACTAATCCACAGCAGACGCTCAGCAAATTTCAACTCCTCACAAGAGACAACAACTTCTTCAACAACATTTGGTAGAAGAAAACATTCGTTTGAATATGGTGACTCGAGTCAATTTAAATTTGGAATTGCAACATATCAGGACATAGAAATTGGATAGCAAAGAGAGAATCTTCCACCAAATAGTGATAACTCAAAGCTTAAACACCAAAGCAAAGATTGCGACTTGCTGGCATATTTACAAAAGTAGGACAGAGAGAGAATCTTCCACTAGATAGATAGCTCAAAAGCTCAAACAGTAAAAAAATCTTGAGACTTGCTGCTACATCTACAAAAGACTTCCTGGCATATTTACAAAAGCAAAACAGAGAGAGAATCTTCCACTAGATAGATAGCTCAAAAGCTGAAACAATAAAAAAAACTTGAGACTTGCTGCTACATCTACAAAAGCACGACACAGCATAATGACAACCAGCTGAGACAAGGGCTTGTTATTACACTACATTTTTCTGGCCTTTTATACAAGGTACAATGAGCATGTGGATTGTTCTATTCTAAGCATTACATTCCAATACGTGCTCTCAAGCATAGAGAATGAAGACGAACATCGCTCACCACCTGAGGCTACACAAGGACGCCATTGAATGCAGTCGCCCCTAAAAGCATGCGGTTCAAGTATCTTGAAAAGCATCCAGACAGCGCCCGCCTTTTGCATTAAACAAGCACCAGTGCCGTATCTAAAACCTGCACCACGACCTCTAGCAGGAGAAGCACAAAAAGAGCATACGGCCTGCTGTGCTCCATCTTCTCGAAAGGACGACACCCGTTGCACGTGCCACCTTCTCTGGTAGGAGTAGGCCAAAAAGGGACGAGACCGGCCAGGAGTAGCACGAAAAAGGGTTACAGATTGTGTCAAATGAACCTTTAGAAAACCTAATAACACATGGCAACCATCCAGCAACAACATCGAATGGTCTAAGGTTTGCAACAAGTTTGCACCTAAAACCCTATGGCCTTCCGCAGGCCAAAAAAGATAGATGTGATTTTTCTAAAGTACCACATGTTTCTAGATATGGCAGATTCCATAATAAATTCCTTAGGTGGCTTAGTTTTCTAGTTCCTTAAAACCTATTCCTTTAGCCTGTATGCAGTGAAGACATTTGAAAGAGTTTATTTGCATCATAGACTTCAAAATTTCGAGCAAGGAGAGAGCGTCCACGTTTTGCACATTGGTTGACTTCAAAGAAGACCTACCCAATCTTCTAAATCTATAATCAACAAGTGAAAGGGTCACGGTGGTTTTCTAAAATAACAAGAAAATGATAAAATCATTAGGTTGAATTTAACTAGAATTATATAAGATAAAGCATTGTTCAAGAATATCTCTCTTTAAAAGGGACTAAGTTTCCTCCTTGCAAAGTAGCAAAACACAAATAATAGTCCAATTTTTGAATTTGAAGATTTTGAACTAAGTTATCACATATTTCACCATTTTTTCTTTTCTTTACCATGGTTTGCTCATTTAGTTTATATATATATATATATATATGTGTGTGTGTAAAATAAATAAATATATGTATGTGTGTATGTATGTATCTATACTATTATAAAAGGGGGAAGGATTCCGGCCTCCCCCTTGACATGTGGCTCTCTTCGGTGCATCCGGCTATGTGAGAGAGTTTATGCGCCCGACGGAGGAGGGAGGGAGAGGCTAATTCGTTGAAATGACAGGCCGTCGCCTTCAAACTTAATTCAAGTGAGGAGACGTTGTTCAAGTCGAACGCACCAGAGAGAGAATTAACTTTTGTAGCTTGTATCGTGAAACCGAGAGAGAGAGAGACGTTGTGAGAAGGTCTAATACATGTCGTGCTGACATTGAGTTAAGAGGGAAGCGAGGGTGCTATCGAGTTGAGATGGCAGGCGATGCCAGAGACTCTCAAGCTCTCATGAAGGAATTCGTTGCTGTTGCACACCTACAATCGGGCGAGCGAGGTGGATGCTGTTGCGCACCTACAAGAAGGGCTGAGCGAGGTGGCTATTGTTGTGCATGTGCAACCGTATCTTCATTAGCAGCAAGCAGCTGGAGGTCCTAATAATCAGCAGGTTCAGTCGCGAACAGAGAGAGAGAGAGAGAGAGAGAGAGAGAGAGGGCCCCCTAGAAGCAATAAGATGCTCACGACCTCCTGTCTCACTGATCTGTAGATGCTACTCGTTGACTCTTGCGCCAACGACCTTCACAAAGCTCCCTCCTGCAAGCTCTGCATCAACCAAACAGGTAACCCTACAGAGTGTGTGTGTGTGTGTGTGTGTGTGTGTGTGTGTCGCCGTCAAGCTGCATGTTGTGATGAGTTGTTGCACCACCAATGTTGCTGCACATCTCCTGTTACTGCATGCGCTCCATCATGTCGAAGTGCACGTGCTCCATCGTGGCGTATAGTAGTTCCGGTTTGGTAGAGCTTTCTCACACACAGAGAGAGAGAGAGAGAGAGAGAGAGAGAGAGAGAGATCCGCCAGAAATGCTCATGAGGGTCGCCAGCAATGCTCATGAGGTTGCTTCCATTAGTCGTGCTCCATCACGTCGAACGGCGGGTCATCCATCAAGCTTGCGCAGGCACACACACACAGAGCGAGAGAGAGATGCCAACAATGCTGAGGGTGTAGTAACCTCGAGGTATTTTTTTATTGCATGCATGGGCAGGCTTGCAATGCAACGTCATCAGAGGTTTTGAGAGAGAGAGAGATACAGAGAGATTCATGCTGCCCGCTGCCGGTTGTCGTGCGTCATCCAGGTTGAGAGAGAGAGAGAGAGAGAGAGAGAGAGAGAGATTCATGCTACCGCTGCCGGTTGTCGTGCGTCGTCACACGTTGAGAGAGAGAGAGAGAGAGAGAGATTCATGATGTATGTTGCCTCGCCAACAGAGGTTGACTTGCATTGTTGACTGTGCGCTGCCGACTCTGGAGCGTTGAGGGACGTAGAGATAGAATGTTTGTTTCACGGCCTCTACTGCTAGGTCGGCAAGGTGAGTGAGTGGGTGGGTGAGTGAGACTGTAGAGTCTTGAGAGAGAGAGAGAGAGAGAGGGAGAGAGAGAGAGAGATTCATGTTGTATGTTGTACAGAGAAAAATAGTGTAAAAACCTACAAAATAAACCTAATTTTTTAAAATTTTCTCTTGGATTTTGTATGTTTGAAAAAATGGTTTTTCCCAAACACTGGGTGGTTCGACCACTTGGATGGGTGGTTCGACCACTCTCCAAGTGAGAGGTGAAACTTTTTTGGCGTTTCCGTCTATTTACGGGAAGAGCATTTGTGGTCGAAAGGTCCTCCAAAACGGTTGTTAGTAGCAGGCGTATGGACAAGTGCTCTTTACCTCATGTTGTGAGTTGCGTCTCCAAGTACAACCAACCTCTGCCAATCAATTTGACTTTTTGCTAATCAGGCATCGGGTACTGCAGGTCTAAAAGCCGCTTCTTGAACCGCCCTCGGCCCCCAATGAAACTGTAGAAATCGTGAGCAAAAATCTAGCAGTCATAAGTGATGCATGCTTGGCTCTTAGGCATCTTGCAACACTCTTGAGGGTCTCTAAAGGCACTTTTCGAGGGCCTATGGGGGACAGATAGAGAGACTTCCATTTTAAGCCTGCATTCACCCACAAAGCTTAATTCCAAAAGCACACATCCGTGCAAAGCTTCAATGAGAGCTTCAACGGAGGACGTTTGGGAGGCTTCTCGTTCCTTAAAATATTTAAGCTCTTCTTACCCTTCACTTTTTGGCTTTCTAAAAGAAGCCTTAGTGTTGAGTTGGGCTACGCATACTTTCATTGTTTTCAATGCCATGATAGAGACTTACCATAAATGTTATTTCTATTTTAAAATATTAAATGAATCTTTTTATTTCACCTTTCATTTCACATCCTTACATTGCATTCTATTCTTTAGAATGCTAAATTGAAGCTTCACCTTGCATAATTCTAGTAAATTCTATACATACTAGTACGGCAGCAATCATCCACTAAAATACAAACACGTTGTCTGTTAATAGTGACATACATGTGAATCAGATCATGGGGGCCAAAGATGGGTTGCCACATTGAAACAGGCACACAACACTTGTGCTTTTCTTTCATATGAAGAGCCTCTACAACATAACATTTAGGAGATGAATCTAATGTGAGGCGTTGCACCGTGTGCATGGCCTTTCTTTTCCTTGAAAACGAGGACAATCTTTCTTGTTATGTTGGTCCGAAAGACATCTAAAACACAAATTGTGTTTCTTCACACGCTCAAAATCGGCAGTGCTGAGAGACCCATGTGGAGTATCTCGTGAGTGCTTAGGCTTCTTAGCCTCTTGTGAGCGTGGAGAGGTAGATTGTCTCTTATTCCTCTTGGAACGTGTGGGAGATCTACCTCGCCATTGTCTCTTAGCCACATTGCTCTTAGCAAAATTAGTCTTAGTAAGAAAGTGGATCACTACAAGGAGAATCATCTCGAGGAAAACTCTACTTTGGATGTAAGAACCAAATTATGCTAGGGACCTCTTGACTTCTTTCCTATTGTGAAAATGTATCTGTTGTTCTTGTGGAGTGAAAGCAAGTAGATACCAGTCTTTTTGCATTAACAAAACTTTTGAACTAGATGCGAGATGGAATTCGAACATTGGCCTTCTCTCGGCACGAGGCCCACACGAGTATATGATGTTCTTATCTTAGTTACTTGGTCCTATCATGATGCCATGTTCTCCTCAAAATTTTAGATGTAGTGTTTATGTAATTACACAAAGAGCTAGCATGTATGATAATTGAGATGGCACATGTGAGACTCCCTCCGCTTGTGGTGGAGTGGCTGCATGCAGCGGTAGAAACACCGTCAAAGTATGAAAACTCGTTGATGTCATTTACAATGGTGTTATGATATGAAGGAAAGGTACATTCAAGCCCCCATAATCTCTCTCTCTCTCTCATATAGACATTGTAAATCAGTGCTCCAAAAACTTAGTTTTAGTGTAGTCCCCCATTCATATTTTGGAATTGACCTTGAAATTTTATTTTTGAAGGTGATAAAACCTAAAATACCTAGAAAATTTTAAAGAAATTTAGGTTTGAAAACCCTCAAATACAGTCAATTTATCTCTAAAATTTCTCACAAGACCTTTACAAGTTTTGGGGAATTCTTTTTTTAACAATGTTGTAAATCAATAATAAACCAAGATTTTCTTGTAGAAAATAGAGCTCAATGAGGTGAACTTGAAGTAGTTCATCTACTCTACAACATCTTGCACTACAACATCATCTTAGTTGCATTGTCCTTGTCATACAAGATAGCTTGCACACACACATCCAATGACCTCCTTGATAGGGGTTGAGGTAAGGTTTCTTAGAGCAAGCACACACATAGATATCTAGAGAGAGAGAGAGAGAGAGAGAGAGAGGAAAGAAAGAAAGTCTGTTTACATCTATGAGAGCCGAAGTCCGCCTATGTGACAAATCAAATATATGTGTGTGTCCTCCATCTATCGAGAAATGACAAAAGTACAAAGTAACAAGATGTGGTCATGTGAGAAGGAAAGAGGGCTCAGGGGGTTTGTTGAAAGAAAACGCCGTGCTTGGCATTTCCTTGGTTGACGTATATGCCAAATATGGTGCACTCCATAAAGCACAAAAAGTACTTGAGGAGCTTCGTGCCCTGGATGTCGTGACTTGGAATGCACTGATTGTGGGATGTGCCCAACTTGGGCAGGGCCAAGAAGCTCTGGGCAGTTTTCAACGAATGCGAAGGGAAGGTGTCTCTCCAAATCCAGTCACATACACTTTCATCTTGAAGACAAGGGTCAGGGTCAGAAAGCTCTAGGTTGTTTTAGCAGATGCAGAGAGAGGCCATCTCCATAGATACAATCACATACACTTGCAACTTGAAGGCATGTGGAATTACACAAGATGATGATATCCGCAAAGGAATTCATGATGATATTGTTAGTAAGGGTTTGTTGAAAGAAAATGTTGTGTTTTGGCATTGCCTTGGTGTAGCCTCAGAACTAAGTGGCACGGGCATGGGAGGGTGGGATCTACGGCCGGGGGATTGTGAGCTGTAGATCCCAGTGACGACGCCAAAAGTAATCTAGGGTACCCTAGTTTATTTTTTAATTATAAAAAGTAAACTAGGGTACCCTAGATTACTTTCGGCTGCCGTCCTTGTGCACACATGTTATAAATAAATTAGGGTTCCCTCGTTTCATAACGTGCGCATGACGTAGTGGTTAGGGCGTGCGTCTCTCATGAGTGAAGTCACGGGTTCAAAACCCACGTGGGTACCCTAGTTTACTTTCAAAACTCGGGTACCCTAGTTTACTTTTTACAAAAGTAATCTAAAATATCGCATTCGAGATCTACGGTCCACAATCCCTCGGTCGTAGATCCCACCCTCCCATGCCTGTGCCATTTAGTCTTGAGGTTGGTGTAGTGCATTGCATAAAGCACAAAAAGTCCTTCAAGAGCTAATTCATGTCGAGGATGTTGTTTCTTCGAATGCACTCATCACAGGATTTGTCCAACTTGGGCAGGGGCCAAGAAGCTCTGGGTTGTTTTTGGCAGATGCGAAGGGAGGGTTGTTATTGCCTCCATGCAGTAAATGAGCTCAGTGCTCACACCTCGATGCTTATGTGTGACTCCGAGTCTCCGACAGTTTGAGAGAGAGAGAGAGAGAGAGAGAGAGGTGTCACTGTTTGGCATGGCCGCTATCGTGCTATGGATAATGGTGCTACCTGTGTGTGTGTGTGTGTGTGTGTGTGTGTGTGTGTGTGTGTGTGTGTGTGTGTGTGTGTGTGTGTGTGTGTGTGTGTGTGTGTGTGTGTGTGTGTGTGTGTGTGTGTGTGTGTGTGTGTGTGTGTGTGTGTGTGTGTGTGTGTGTGTGTGTGTGTGTGTGTGAGTGAGAGAGAGAGAGAGAGAGAGAGAGAGAGAGAGAGAGAGAGTTCAAGTGCCATCCCGCGCCTCAACTCTTGCAATTGGAGCGATGCAGGTCAGCCCTTCAACATTTTTTATTCCATTGATTCATCGCTACAGTGAGCTCGATGGGAGTCCATTGTCCAATCTTGACTCCTGCAGTGCTACACGATGGACCTTCATAGGCTTTTTTTGCATTAATCTGCAGCGAGCTCAATGGGAGGGGAAAGAACAGTTCAGCTAACTGGAAGGATGGTGGAACCGGCTGATACTGGTATAGTAGAGGAACCAGTATGTTCTGAAGAGTACCCACTGGATCAGAATAATGATTCAGAAATGAATGGACTATCCTGGGATTACGCTGAAGAATCCACCAAACAAAAAGGAGGCGGACCAAACTGGTTGCTTCCAAATGATCAGGAAGTAGAAGAGTGGAACTAGGATCAGAGGAAAATCCCAGAATGATCAAGGTTAACAAGCACCTCAACCCAGCAAGGAAAAGGCACGAAAAATATTCCAGAACTATAAAGATGTGTTTGCCTGGGAACATACAGATCTGAAGGGAGTAGATCCTGAAGTCTGTCAACACCGAATACCACTGAAACCGGATGCTAGGCCAGTAAGATTGCATATCGGATGAACCCCAACTATGCAAAGAAGGTCAAGGAGGAGATTGATAATTTTCTCAAGGCTGGGTTCATTACGGAAGTGGCAAGCAGTGATTGGCTATTTCCCATAGTCGTCGTTCCCAAAAAGAATGGGAAATTGAGAGTTTGTGTTGACTATAGGAAACTAAATGCCCATACTATTAAGGATCCCATTCCCTTACCTTTTACTGATATGCTGCTTGATGAGATCGTAGGATATGAGATGTATAGTTTCATGGATGGTTATAGCGGCTATAACCAGTTACAGATCGCTCCTGAAGATAGAGCGAAGACCACTTTCATCACTGAGTGGGGAGCTTTCATGTATCTGATGATGCCTTTTGGCCTGTGCAATGCACCAGCTACCTTTCAGCGGTGTATGATGGAGATGTTTAGTGAATTTCTTCATCGATTCCTCGCATTTTCATGGATGACTTCATTGTCTATTCAGATGAGGAACAACACCTTCTATTCCTAGAAATGGTTTTTAAACGCTGTCAGGAGAAGAGGATTTGTTTGAATCCATTCAAATCTGTTTTTCTAGTCTGGAAGGGACAGCTATTGGGACATGTGGTTTCCCGCAATGGAATAGAGATGGCCAATGACAAAATACAGTGTGTTCAGCAAGCTAAAGCACCCATAACTGCTTCAGAGTTGAGTTCTTTCTTGGGTTATGTGAATTTCTATAGAAGATTTGTACACAAGTTTGCTTCTTAAGCAGTACCACTATATGAGCTTACAAAGAAGACCAGTAAGTTCAAATGGACTGTTGAGTGTGAGGAGAGTTTCCAGAATTTGAAAAAAGCCATTACCAGTAAACTAGTCCTTAGGCAGCCGAATTGGGATATTATTTTCCACGTACATGTAGATGCTTCAGGATTGGCAATGGGGACAATATTAGCTCAGCCAGATAGCAGAACAGACTATCCGGTCTATTTTGCTAGTCGCAGATTCAGTCAGGCTGAACAAGGCTATACGACTACTGAGAGAGAAGTCATCGGAATGGTTTTTAGCGCCACGAAGTTCAGGCATTACCTGTTGGGAAAGTTATTCCATTTTTATGTGGACCATCAAGCTCTTCTGTTTCTGATTAACAAAGTCATTATTCAAGGCAGGATGATAAGATGGATGATGTTCCTTATGGAATTTGAATTCAGAATTTTCCATAAGCCTGGCCGAAACCATTGTGGAGCTGATTTTCTTTCAAGAAGTATGGAAGGATATTCAAAATCACCCTTGAGAGATGAGCCAGTGGATGCTGGTTTATTTCAGTTAGAGGCAGAAGAATCAGTGGATCTTGAATGGTATGATATTTATCAATTCCTTTCCCAAGGTGCCTTTCCAGAGGATTGGAAGCAGAATCAGAAGAAAGCTCTGATCATAAAAAGCCTGAAATTTACTATCATAGGAGGATTACTTTATCGACTGGGTGTGGATGGTGTACTTCGACGATGTGTCCCTATGGAAGGAAGAATGCAAGTGATTTCAGAAGCGCATAATGGTGAGTCTGGTGGACACTTTTCCAACGAAGTAACCTACAAGAATATTCTGCAAGCTGGTCTATGGTGGCAAACACTGATTGCTGATGTTAGAAGTTTTTGTAAAACTTGTGACATATGCCAAAGAATGGGTCGACCAACAGCTGCAAATATGACTCCCTTAATGCCAATACAACCACTGGGAGTATTCATGAAATGGGGACTGGATTTTTTGGGACCTTTTAAGAAGGTGACTCCCAGGAAGAACAAGTACATAGTAATGGCTACTTGTTATGTTACCAAGTGGGTTGAAGTTAAGGCTCTTCTTGACAACACAGCCAAGTCAACTGCAAGGTTTCTGTTTGAGAATATTGTCTGCCGATATGGATGTCCAGTAGAGATTGTGACCGATCAAGGAACACATTTTATCAATGACACTATGGAAATCCTATTGGATATGCTTTCAGTCAAGCATCGAAAATCTACTCCTTACTATCCCAGATGCAATGGACAAGCTGAAAGTAGCAATAAGACAATAAAGATTGTTCTCACTAAGGTGGTGCAAAAGAAACCAGACCAGTGGGATTTGAAACTTCAGATTGCTCTATGGGCTTATAGGATAGCTTATAAGGTAACTACTGGAATGACACCATTCAGAATGGTGTATGGCAGTGAAGCTGTGGTTCCTATGGAGTTTGTGATTTCCAGTCTGAGAATGGCTGTGAAGTATGAATTAGACTTCAACCATAATCTTAAGAAGAGGCTGGATGAACTGATGCAATTAGATGAACTCAGGCAAAGGGCTATATTGGAACAAGAAATTGTTCAACAACGAAGGCAGCACTGGCATGATCGTCGAATTAAAGTTCGAGAATTCCAGAAAGGAGACTTAGTGCTTCTATATCAGTCTAGACTGGGTCCAAAGAAGCCGAACTTGAAGATTGCCTGGGCATGACCTTTTGAGATAGACTGGGTCTTCTCCAATGGCACGGTCAGATTGAAAGATTTATCTGGACTGATGTTGCCAGGAGTATATAATGGAGCAAAGATCAAGATTTATTATTCAGAGACCAGAGAAACTGGGCCAGAACAAGGTACTAAGGAACTAGAGGTTGTTGATCAAGAGATACCGGAATCAGACATTTTTGGACTTTTTCATGTGCAACCAGTTCCAGCTTCAGAACCAGTACCAAAAGGACCAGATCAGGCTGACCTTAGAATCAGTACCAGTATGGTCGAGCCAGACTGGAAATCAGTCCAGTACCAGTATGGACACATTTTCCAATTTTTAAGGGCCCAACGGTCAAATGGCACGCCAGTGGTAATTATTTCAAGGATGGGTCGCAGTCTTGTCCAATGCATGTTTTCCACAACAACAACGACGCACACAAGTCTAGGAGCGGCGAGTGGTGGAGCTTTTATGGTGCGAACATGTATAGCAGTTAGGAGAGTTAGCATTTTTTCTCATAAATCCCCTGCGCGACGCTTTCCTCCTGTTAACCATTCGCTATCGCCAAGCTCCGAGGTTTCTTCGCTGCAGCCGCAAACTTCGACCTCTGACGAGACAGTTGACTGTCAGATAGTCTTGCCAGCGACACCAGGAAACGGCTTCGACACGACACGTAAGTCATCGTCTCCTTCGCCTGTTTCATCGTTATCGACCTCACAGTGTATGGGTAGAAGGAAAAGCTCAGAGAAGATGTAGGAGTCTCTTGAGGAAACCCATGCCATAGTTGTTGAGGCAAAGGCAAGCCTTCCCGTTATCCCATACACTAAAATCTAGCGTTACGTATTTACTTATCATGCAATGACTCTGCTACAACTCTGGGATCTTCGAGTTGTGTTGCAAGCTACAAGAATTGCTTTTGATGCAGATATCATCAAGCAAGTTCTTGATTCCTTCGACGCTGAAAATGGCAGTGCCATGGTAAATAGTAGGGAGGTGTCAGTGACACCAAAAGCCATAGCATTTACATTCTGGATGCCCAATGAGCCCAAACCTTCTGTGGAAACTGCGCAACAGATAAGTATATCTCTGAAGGAGGATGAAACGTCTAGACGAAAGCGCAAGGCAAGTGTTCAGGGAGTTCCAGTAGCAGGACTGGAAGCCTCCACTGCTTACAGGTTTGTAGTTGAAGCAGTAAGCCTTAAGAACAACCCAACGTATGTATCCGAAAAATTGTTTGCTATGCTAGGCCAAGATACTGGATCCACAGGTTCCTATCAACCTTTGTCAAATTCTCTCGCATAATGTACTCCAGCAAACTGCCAAGCTAAAATCTCAAACTGTTTTCAAGGCCTGGTATGTTTGGCAATTCTTGTATTGGGCTACTGCTGCAGATGTTAAAATGAGCAAGTAAAGAAGGCTTGGGTGAGAAGCCAATTCTTGAACCAAAGAACATTGAACTATCCTCAGACGACGAGGAAACAGACAGTCAAACCATTTCAACCGACCTGAAAAGGAAAGCAACTACAGAACACGTTGGCAGTTCAAAGAAGCCAAAAATTACACTGACAAAAAGCAGTGAATTTTTGAAGCAGATAGAAAGCCAGGTCAAGACAGTAACCAACTGAGAAAGCTGTAGTGAGTCAGACTGAGCAGCAATCTGCTCAGGAGACTATGCCTGACCAGACAGTTGTAAAAAATACAGTTGTTACTGGGTCTGGGAAAGATCATGCCAAGCCAGCTACTGCTGTTGAGAGGATAGCAGACCATTCAGGGGACAAAGGCAAGAGTCAACTGGACAAAGGGAAAGGTCCAGCGTTCTCGACTTTGCCTGGAGGAGTTTCTACAAATACTGGAAACCTTCTGCAACTGGTAAAACAGGATAAAATGCAGCAAATGCAGACTCAGCAAAATTGAAAGGGCATCTTCTGCTCAACAAAGCTGATTATGAAACTCTACCCTACATAGCTCCAGTGACAATATATGAGCCTACTGATTCTGATCCAACCACAGTCAAAGACAGATGTTCAGTCCTCATACAATCTTCTTGGAATACCATTGTCAGTTGTATGGGACAATTGATGGAGGCTGCTGGATCAGAAGAGGAAGTCAAAAAGCTCAAAGCTGACTTGACAAAAGCACAGCATCAGATTGAAAAGCTCCAGAAAGCCCAGGAAGAGAGGAATATACAACACAGGGTACTGGAAGCTCATTCAAAAAGGACTAATGAGTTGTTGAACAAAAAGTTAGCTAAAGCTGAATCTGAAATAATAATCATCAAGAATCAACGAAATGAAGCACTGAGAGCTGCCGAGCGGGCTGAAACAATGCTCAGGATGAAGCGGACGGAATTCAAAAAATTGCTACTGCACCATACAACTCTAAAGTCTTCTCTGACTGAAAGATACATTTATAACAACTTGTCTAAAATTTTAAATCCATTAGGCAATGTTGTTTTCAATTTAGAGAATTTAAAGTCCTTGATGGAAAGTATGCAGAGCGATTTGCAGGACAAGGTGAGTGAGTACAATAATGCTCTAATGAACCAAGCTATAATGGATTATATTGAGCAACAGACTTTTTTGGATGAGGAAGAAGAAGACGAGGAAGATGAAGCTGATCAGGAGGAGGATGATCAAGAAGCTGGGCATACAAAGGATGATGATGATGCCCCACCACCATCTCCACCTCCAGGACCTGGTACTCGTGGGACAAGGCCAAATGAAGGAGGCTAGTCACAGCCAGATAAGACAGACTAGAATGAGGGCCAGCAGGAAGGACAGGACAAAGAGCACCAGTCGGGTAATCAACAGATTGAAGAGCAGTAGCCCAGTCACACTAGGAATCAGCCAACTGATCAGTCCCATCTCAGCAGAGATGCTAAAGGGAAAATGAAAGTACAGGATGAGGGACCAGTTGCTGATCATCAGCATTCACTACAGCTCATTACCTTGAATAGGCAATTGAGACATCAACAGGCCTCCATCACCAGACAGTATCTGGAGGATGATGATCTCTTTACTGACTTGGAAAGATTTCAAAGGCTATATGTGGGAGCCAGGGAAATGGTAGAACATTGGAAATCAGCAGCTTTCCATGATAAAGAAGCTTGCCGACTACCTGCGCATCCCAGTACAGTCCAGCTATTGGAACGAGTTCCTGAATGGATACTCAATGCTAATGAGAGAGTGGCAAACCCGCACTGGCAAAGGCAGTCTACTGCAGATTGTCGCTCCCTAGCCCTGGAACTGGAACTTCTGCTGGGTAACAAACCAACTTACCACTGTATGAAGGATGTTAGGGTACAACTCAAGGAAGTTTTGGTGCAAATGCAAACTGCCATAGGTGTTTTGGATCAGAGAGTCAAATCCATTCTTGAGGACCAGATAGCCACTAGCAGAGGACCTCAGATGCGAATGTCAGTCGGAGCACAGGAAACTGCTCTCTGAACATTGTTCCAGCTAGTGAGAATCACCAGAAAGATGATGCAGCAGGAGAACCAGGCTGTTCTCAATTTCTTAGAATTTGTGTCTGATTCTCCAGTTCTCTTGTATGTTGTTCCAGCAAGAGAAACCGAGCTGCCAAGATTCTTTCCAGTGTTGTATCCTCAACATCAAGAACCAGTTGATCGTTTCACATATTTCAAAATTACTGATGAGCTTCAAGATTGGTATGAGCAGTCAACTGTGGAATGGAAGACTTGGCAGACGTTGTTCAATGATGCTCTCCAAATCAATGACATTCAGGCACTAAAAGAGGAGATGCAAAGGATCTAGCTGTGTATGGGCCAGTGGAAGATTCAAGTCAAAGGATTGACCAAGATTACTAATCAGTTGCTACAACTTACGATCGAATCTTCCAAATTGCCTGAAAAAGACATTGCAGCAAAGCCGGGTCTGGCACCACAGTATAGGGAGATAGCTGAGATTCATTTCGAAGCTCGAGTCAAAACTAATCAGCCTCTTCCAGAAGGATGGATCCATACTGCTTCGCATTGTCATAAGCTATCCAGAACCAGACTGAGCAAGGGCAGGCATACACTCTATGATCCTGACACCAAAACCTATCATTCTCTCACGCCTTATGAAGTAGAGATGACCACCGACCGGCGGGATCAGCTTGAGCAGGAGGCCATTTACCGACTGATTCAGAAGGAGAATGCTGGTACTAGGACTTCTCAGGCACCGTCCAGTTCAAAGGGCAAAGGCAAACGGAAGACGATCCAATGGAAGGATACTGGGTAGTTCCATCTCAGAATTCAGTGACGACTTTTCTTCTTAGTAGCAGGCAGGGAGAGATGACAGCTCTACCTTGGCCTGATGACAACTCCACCTTGGACTGGTGAGAGCTCCACCTTGGCCTTTTCCGCTGCCTCTCGCGATCCTTGGCCTTTTCAGCTGCCTACTCATAATCTTTGAATGGCCATTCTATCAGTGGTCAAGCCGGCATCCCAACATCAGAACCAGATGATGGGATTTTCAGTCTCACATCAGGATCAGACAGGGGGATTTTTCAAAAAATTTGGAATCTTTCCAAAATTCAAGAAAGAAGGGAAGGATGTAGACGGTTGGATAGTCACTATGTGGGAACGTCTTCTTAAAAGATGGACAGTGAATTACTTAGTAATTACTATAGTAATTACTACAATAAACCCGAAGTGTATAAATAGGGCCGATTACATTGTAATCGGGTTGGAAATTATTATCATTTGGGTTAGCGCTTTGGCTATACTTGTACTTGAGAATCATTGGCAGTATTGTCGGTTGTACTTTCTCTCTGTAATCATATTCATTGTAATCTTGATCTATAATCCCAATCATGGCATATATTTCAGTTATACTTACTTCTCGTCCAGTCTTTTGAATCTGAATTTGAACCTTATTTCCAGTATCCACATTTCAGTATCCACATTTCAGTCTAGTCTCTGATTCCTGTCCAGTCTGCTGTTTGAAATCTTCCCACACTAGTAGTTGAAATCTTCCAACACTGGAATTAGTTGTCTCAAGAGATCAGCTCCAATTCCAGGAGTCTCTTAAAAGGCTTAGGCTTCCATTGCAATTGTAGGAAGGTTGTCTAACACATTTGTGTCAAGGGCTTGAGAACAAGGTTGGTTGGCATCATTTGCAATAGAAGAAGAGGACACCTTTATCATCATGTTGAGCATTGTACCATCATCTGCATCAGGTAGAAAAAAGCAAAGAAGGGAACCTATGCTTACAACATGGGTTTTGTCTCCAATGAAGGGGTGACAAGGCTCCAAGATCAGATAGGGCTTTGATACCATGTGGGAGGCTAGGGGGCCTCCCACCATTAGAAGTTGACAATGGAAGCATTACATTGTAAATGTTTAGGGAGTTCTTTCCTATTCACTCACTATTTTTTGAGCTGGTGACCAGTGTTCACTCTTGAAGTATAGATATCTTGCACATGTTTCAATCATCACAAAGCCTCCCCCAATAGTAGGATGTGCTAGAAGTGGGAGATGTTTTCAATTGAACAACACAACTCCCACTCCCAGCACAGAAGTGGCAGGGTTACCTAGCTAGATGGAATCATGTGCAGATGACGTGTTGTACTTTTTTGTGCACATACCAGAGGTGAATTTGACAGTTCTAAAGTGATTTTGCTAATCATTTTTGCATCCAAAATCCTGTTGTTGTTTTGTGTTTTGAAAATAGATCTTGACAGTACCAAATTGCTTTTACTACATTTTTGCTTCTAAAATCATGCTAAACTGTAGGAAGAACTTCATGGAGCATTGAAACTAGCATTGTGAGTTTTGCCATGTAAAGCTTATTTATGTGCATCTTTGGGGCCTATCAGTGCTTTACTAGATATCTGGAGGAGCTTGGTTGAGTAGATCTGGATCAAATCTTCTTGAATCCATGCCATTACCTTAGAACAAACACGATGTGAGAAAAATTCGGCGATATGGCCAAAGACATTATCTCTTAGACTAGACTTATAGGAAGTATACTAGCCATGGTACAATAGTTTGTTGACAAGCTTCTCAATCTTTAAGTGGAGGGTATCTCTTCAATTGCACTTTTGCAATGTATGTTCAAGATTGGGGATGTTTCATTCGGATGCAAAGTGAGTACCTCTATGTGAGAAGTTGGCATGGGAGAAAATATGCTTCATATTTGGGGCATCATCCCTTGGAGTGCATTGATTGATGGATATGATTGACAATGGAAGTGCAATGATTGTGGTAATGTAGGTAGGGCAAGAGGCAAGGTGGAGTAGACTCCTTGCAGACGCAATCAAGTATTCTTGCATATTGAAAGCACGTGGCTTTATGCAAGAAACTTGCATGGAAAACAACGTTAAGACAAGATTGTTAGTAAGGTCGTCTAAATTCACATTTTTTATTGCTATGGTTGACATAAATGCCAAGTGTTACCTATTTCTAGAGCATACAAAGTGTTGAGGAGCTTTATGTCCTAGATATAGTCTCTTGAAGTGCATTATTTGTAAGATGTACTTGATAGGAAAAAGCGGACCAAGAAGCATAAGGCCAATGCAAAGTGAGTGTACCTCTTGAGAAGCAATCGTCTTTGCTTGCATTTTGAAGGTAGATATAAGAATAGCTCACCTATTAGCACATGCCCATGAGGCCAAAAGTAAAGGTGGATGCCATAGAGTTTTAGTGACTTTTTCCAACCACAAGATTTAGTTGACATGCAGGCCAAATATTGTGTGCTTTTACAAGAATTAGTAGTCATTGACAAGCTACCTATCTAGAATTTTGTCTCTTGGATTCCATTAATGCACTCATAGAGAATGTGGAGCAAGCGCTCTCTCCAAATGTAGTCTTTTAAAATCCACAATAGGAGGATGCACCTAATGCCTAGGGAACATGTTTGTTAGAATGTATGCCAAGGGTACAATTGTCGTTTCAAACATAGAGAGAAGAAAATGATGAGAACTCATTTATAATGGAAATTATAGACCTAACTTACGAAGTTAAACTCTCTATTGTAAGTTATCTAATGCATGAAATCATGATAATAAAGATGTCAAGTCCCACTACATACCCAATGTTAAAGATAGTGTCAAAACCAAAGACATGCATTTAGATCACTGGATTGGGGACTTTTTTGGGTTGAGGTGGAGGGGGGAGAAAGAGAGGGGGAAGAATGGAAGAAGAGGGGGGGGGGGGGGGGGGGGGGGGGGAGTCCGAGAGAGGATCATGCCACAAAAATGAAGTCCATACTTTTTATGGCCACAGCAATGTGCGGGTTACATACTAGTATATACAAAAAAATAGAAAGAAAATTGAATGTACAAATCACAATCCCTCAATTGGCTAGCCCAATTGAGTTTCCCTCAGTGCACCAAGTTATACCCCTATAGAGGAGTACACCATTCTTGATACAATAGTTCATGGCATGGGGAGGCATCCCCTCTCACTCTATCATGGACTATCAGTGAATTCCTACTTCTATACACATCTTTAGAGTGAATAGCACCACAATTATGATCAAAAATTCTATTTTTAGGTATGCATACACAAGAAATTTGGTGCATATATACTTGATCTGAGACCAAATTTTTTCTTTTTTGCATTACACAAAGTCAATTTTTCTCAATCAAGTATTAATGCCATTATGAACACACACAAATTGTGATAACAATATTGGCATAATCATGTTACACACAAGACTAAAGAATCAAAATTGACTCATTCTTTTACTCACAAATCAATCTAGAGTACATATCAGGTCCACAAAATCCATCTTGCTAATCACTTGAGTCTCAATAGCACCTTTTTGACAAGAAAACACTAATTACATTGATGTTGGCCTCTACAATCATCACATCCTAATCAATGGGTGCAAGCATGTTAACGTGTCGCTCTTCTTGTGCTAGTTACCATTTTCAAGTTAGCACATCTTTAAAAAGTTGGGCGCCAGTAAAATTTTTACAAATAATATCAAAATTTGTCGGAGGTTGTACATTTGGATTCCTTGTTTCAAGAGCTTTCTATCGATATATCATACGTCATAGATCTTGCAGATGTAGCTCATGTTATTGTACTAGTTATCATATGTCAACATTGTGCTAGTTAGCATTGTCCAGGACATGAAAAAGTGTGACACGTTAACATGCTTTCACCCCAATGTACTTCAATCAAAATTTTCATAGAAAGAACTATATTTCGAAGCATGAGCATTCAGCTCAAGCCTAGGCCACTCAGAAAATGACCACAAGAGTGGATACTCATGAATGGGTTCTCTAGAATGAATTCTCTTTACAAAAAAGCTTCTTAAAAAGGTAAGGAATCCAAGGCTCTATACAATGCACGAATAAATTAAGCTCATCCACCATAAAATGTAAAAATGTGAGTCTAAAATATACAAGACCAAATGGGAAAAATTATGGTATGTCCTCCCTTTCTTGATGCATGTGTTAGCTCTTGTTGCTAAATTATGGCATGTCCTCCTTTGCTTGATGCACATGTAAGCTGCCACTAATAGATATGCTTCTTGGCTGCTAATACATGGATCCCTGTTGGCACCTAGTTTGATAATCATCATGTGCCGATTCCTAAGTGTACTAGTGAGTAGGTGAAGTAGACCCCAAATATGCTTCCCTACAAAGAGGAGTTGACCCATATTCCTAGGGGATGATTTTCAGGGTTGTTTGACTCTTACGCACTTGTACCACATCTTGAACTATACCCCCTTTGCCCTATATAAGGTACAACATTGCACATGCATTCTCTAGTTCATCTTAATAATAATTTTAGTCTATTTTCAATTGTCTTATATCTTGTATAATGGCGTACTTTTAAAAATGATATCTCTTTTCTCTATCTACCATATCCATCAAAAATGGAATCAAAGCTTGAAAGGGTTATTAGCCTCTTACTTTAATCACCTAGCTAGTAGATTAATCATCAACTTAATTATCTTTTACCCAAATCAATTGCCTAATTGAACATATGTAAGCAAGATCTTGGAAATACCAATGAGGACTGAGGGGGTTCACCATTCAGTACCCCCCTATATAACGTGCGTTCGAGGGGTATTAAAAAAACCCCTCTTTTAACATGTCTGAATGAATCAAATGACCCTTTATTTAGAAAAAATTTTCAAAATTGAATATAAAAACTCCTTATTTTAATGTATCTTTGTTAAATTGCTTAAAATTTTTGTATTTTAAAACCGCTCCTTTTGAACTCACGTTATACATTAACATGATTACATAGTGCACCCCCCAAGAATGAGGAACTTCTCTCCATGTTGCTTAGTTAAGCATGGATTATGAGGGATTTTAGGTTCTTCATTTCAATTAGCCTCTTAATAATTATCCCAATCTACAAAAATAAAGACAAAAAGGCATGCAAATCAAAGTCCATAAAATGGGAGGAAAAATTGTTTAAATTCTAAATATAAGTATGTAGATGTGTTACAAGGGGGAAGGGTTACTTAGGCAAGATTAGGGAAACCAAATGCATTTCTATCAAAAATTAAGCTCATCATTGGTCAGGCTAGAGGTTACAAAAAAAATGAGGAGGAGGCCATAGCAAGACTAGTGGGGCAAGGTGGTTTCAGAGTTATAAACCCTAGTACTCACGCGGAGTCTTAGTGTGCCAAGTTTGTGGTTGCAATCATGAAGCAAGATCAAGCCTGGGTTGTTATGAAAAAGGCCATGATGGATAATTCCAAACTGTTCTCACAAGGTGGCGAGTGGAAAGGGCTTGGTCTGCATGATAAGTTGCTTGCCCCGTGATGGTCTAACTTGAAGCTTGGGGGCTTAATTGGCAAGTTGGCTCGGAAGTGCAGCAGAGTAAGGGAGACCTTGGAATGGGGAGAGTTATCTAAATACTTTCACAATGGATTGTCTCATTGGTCTCCTTGGATTTCTACACTGGGAAGCATCCAATTGAACCCTACTTGGAGGGAGGTAGCTAGAAAGATGATCAACAAAGGACTCCAACGGCTAGGCCAATTTTGGGACTATAGTAGCAGTGATTGGAAGAGATTGGACCACTTAGACTACTAGTTCAATCTCAATGGGATTGAAATATTTTGCTTACATAGAGTATTAGAACACCTTGACAATTGTTGCCTACCGATCTGCAAGTCTAGGTTTGATTGGAAAGCATGGCGAAGGCCCATAGATAGACACTTCCATAAAACACACACCAAGGAGGTGTACAACATCATCACGGCTTCACTGGATTGATTCTCCCCCTTGAACAAGCAATGGGGAAAGCAATGGTTGGAGGCAAGATGGGTGACAATTGTAAAGAACATCTAGTGTTGTTGGGTTCAAGCCCTTTTTCGGTACCCGTGGGAAACGCCTCTTACAGGCATGCAGGTAAAGACTCAGTTAGAGTGAAGTTTGCATGGCAAGGAAAAGCTTTATATGTAAGGCATTTTTTACAAGCAATTACTAATTTTTTTTCAAACGTGTGTTTTCAATTTGTGTCGACTCCTCTCTCTCTCTCTCTCTCTCTCTCTCTCTCTCTCTCTCTCTCTCTCTCTCTCTCTCTCTCTCTCTCTCTCTCTCTCTCTCTCTCTCTCTCTCTCTCTCTCTCGCGTTCTGCTACATATTATCTCTTCCACGCCATGGCTATTCTCAGGCAGCATCCCCCATAGCTTCACAACCCTACATATGGTATAAGAGCCCAGGTGGGCCGCCTAAGCAAGGATAATCTTGGCGCTGGCAAGCGGTGGCATCTTCAAGAGCGTATCAAAATGTTGCCTTTGTTGTGCTGTCTAGAGCAGGGAACAAGGAGCCCCATTAAAACTGCATATCAAAAGGGCTTCGAGCTACAGTGCTAACACCTACCAATTTGCACTCTAGAGTCACTTGCGAGCACCCTTTGCCATTGATGCCGCTGCTCATTTTGATTGCTACAGAACTTTGTTTTTTTTTATTTGCTACCTTATTTGGTCATTAGGCCTCTAAGCAAGAGGGCCTTCACACCTATAAAGGCTACAATAAAATTAAAGCTAGCTAAGGTGGACAACACATCAAAAACTCCAGGTTGCAAGCCCAGGTTGTAGGCATGGCAGGCATAGCCTTGTTTAGTCAAGCTGTCAAATTGCTACAAAGGTGGTTCTACATGATTAAGACCTACATCAACTTGTGTTATCTTGAAGTTGATGGCATCGCCTTACCCTTTGGAGCATTTTCTATCACAGAACACAAACTTGGTTCTCTTTCTACAGCTTCTTATCAATCAGGCAACCCAGATACTTGTTCTCCAAAATTCTCAACCAAAGAGATGCAAAATTTGGGATGTGATGCCAACATTAGGTGCAACAGTTTTGGGGTCAAGCTCAATGCAACCAAGCTTTATGGGTACCTAACAGTTGATAGGTTGCATCTATGGCGGGTGAAGCTTATTCAATGGTTTGCTTAGAGCACTCGCTACAACAACATATACACAGTCCAAAATGGTTTTTGTTAAGTGTCATAGGTCTGTTATGATTTGATCTATTGTTAGTTATTGTCATGCTTGTTAGTTGTCCTCATGCCCCAGATTCTTGTATGGGTTATAGACACTGCCACATAAAAAGTGGTAAGACCTCCCAAACATATTTGTTCTCAGCCCATTTTTGTTGCACGTTCATGAGGTTACTGGGTATATCTTAAACCCAAGGTTTGGTAGTGAACCAAAAACTCATTGGTAGCTAAATTTTTGACCTACACCCTATCTATTCAAGGGGGGGTTCTACTATCATAGCACGAGGTTATGGATACACAAGAAATGCTTGGTTGTGAGAGAACCTAGAACTCATGGTTGATGAGTACACCAAAAACTCGAGGTATCATGAGAGGGTATGTCTAGTTCGGGCTTGAGGGGGGGATTGTTGGGTTCAAGCCCTTTTTCGGTACCCGTGGGAAACGCCTCTTATAGGCATGCAGGCAAAGACTCAGTTAGAGTGAAGTTTGTATGGCAAGGAAAAGCTTTATATGTAAGGCATTTTTTACAAGCGATTACTAATTTAAAAAAACATGTGTTTTCAATTTGTGTCGACTCCTTATCTCTCTCGCACGTTCTGCTACATATCATCTCCTCCACGCCACGGCTATTCTCAGGCGGCATCCCCCATAGCTTCGTAGCCCTACAGGTCTTTGTATGGACGGTACTCTGGGGTCCTTGCCCAATCGGGTGAAAGTCCTAGCTAGAGGTATTGGTCTAGATAGATGCCCACAATGCAAATCAGCAAGTGAGAACCTCCCCCACCTCTTCAAGGACTGCCCGCGAATTTGTGGCCTGGTAAGAAAGACATGCAAGTGGATCCAAAAGACATGCAAGATTGGATTCTGCAAGAATGATCTATTCTTGCATGGGAAGGTGTTCATGAACCAACCACTTCTAATCATTACACAAACTCTCAAGTTCTATTACTTTAAACATGTTTGGAAGGCCAAGAACTGTCCACTTGTTCAGAACATCCTTGAAAGAACAAGGTTCACATAGATCATTCAAGAAAGCAAGGAAATGACTGCTCTTATTGGGAAACAAAGGAACTCTAAAGAGTTGAACGAGGTTGTAGCTACAACAATATCAAAGCTGCATGGAGAAGAGTCTAATCCTTAGCCAACCAATTGTTATACCTATGTATGGGGTGTCCCCCGTACTAGCCAATGTACTTATGTTTGCTAGAAGAGGTCAGGACTTGACATGAGCATGACTCGCAAGTGTAATTCTTTTGGGTTGCTAATATAATCCACTCACGATTGTGAGTTTTTCCACAAAAAAAAAACAAGACAGAGTAAGTGTTTACAAAATGGATATGGTGATTAAAGTTAGGTTCTTTTTCTTGGGTGAGATGCTTTATAGGGAGAGGGAACGGAGTTAAGGAATATTTAGCGGTACAACGCTTTATTGGCGAGAGGTTAACATTGTTGACTAGATTTAAAAAAACAAAATGCTTGAGCCTTTGTGAGAAAGGGGTTCTTCTAGACTTGTGGGAGATTGGACCATGGAATAGCATGCCGGGATTCACATACACCAGCCTACAATAGCCCACACGGCCTTCCGGATTGATAGATTCTACTATTCTCACTGTGCCGACTATATTCCATCTCTCATCAATATGGAGGTGGTGATGACACAAATCCTTTCAAATCACATGCAGCTGTTCTTTAATTTATTAAATCCAAATGGGAGAGATAGTTTCCCAAAGTGACTAAGAAGATATTGATCAAAGGGGAACACCCACTATTCCAAAGCCTAACCAAAAAAGCTCTACACAAGCTTAATAAAGATGTCGGTCTTGTAAACCCCAAATCTTGGTATATCTTTGCCAGGAGTATTCAAAAGCAGTCAAAGGCATGGGTCCTAGATTGAAAAAGACCCATGAGGATGGTACAAAGCAACTAGAAAATGAAGTAGTTTTTCTAACCAACACAAAAATCATAAAGTTGGTTTCCAAAGAGGAGCACAAGAGGTAGCTGGAAGCAAAAGCCAACCTAGCTGAACAACAACTTGATGAGGTCTAGAGGGCCATAGCATTATCTAGAGAAACCTTCCTTCATCCAGAGACCTCCAATCAAGTACACTTTTTTGGTCCATGAAAATCAATCCACTCGCTCCCAAATGGGGACAGGAACTTTATACAAGACGAATATAAAATGACTAAGATGATGTTGTATCATTTAAGCCAAGTAATCTACCAACTTGAGTCCCACTCTCAGGAAGTAGATGAATGTTTTAGGAATATGGCTAACCAAGAGCTACTCAAAGGGACTTTGGACTCTAGCATGAAGAGAGGGCACATAGAACTTATTCCAAAGCAAGTAGCTACACTCAAATGAAGCGTTGGTGTCCAATCTTTGTGATGTCTATGGCATATAATATCATTGCCAAATTTCTCACACTTAGGATCTCCCCCCTCTGGCTAGCTCCTGGCAAAATATTTGCGGATAATTCCCTCCTCTTCTTCAAAGATTTCCCCCAGGTTGTTAGAAAGGCTCTAGAGATTGTGAAAACATTTTTCGTGGTCTCAACATTGAAGTGTAATATTGAGAAGTCAAGGCTAATCTCTCTACTTGAGAATGAATCTTTCAACCAATCTTTTTGGATAGGAGAGATTGTCTCGAAAATAAAAGATCTTTTGACATTTGGGATCCCCCTTGGGGGTGGACATAACGCACAAGCAAAGATTCTAGTGGGTCTTAGAAAAGTTTAGGAGCAAAATGAGAACATGGGAGTACTTCCCTTCTCGAGCCACGTCAAAGTGATCAACTCCTATATGCTCCATTACATTTCCTTCACTAGTCTGCTCCTCAAAATAGCCAAATGTAATTGGAAAGAGTTCTTGAAACTGTTGAAAAGGTTTTTATGGAAAATAACATCAAAGCCTTGGTGCCTTGTTAGTGGGCAAAATGCGATTCAATCGCTAGACCATTGAAACAAGGTTGTTTAGGGATCCTCAACCCTATTGTTCATAATGAGGCCCAATGTGCCAAGTTTTTGTTTTCAATTGCAAAGCAAGACCAGTCATGGGATATTATGACCAAGGATATGATGGGGCCAAGCAAAGCTATACTCTAAAGGTGGGTGATGGAAAGGGATAGAGGTTCATGATAAACTCCTAGCCCCTCAATGGACCAGTCTAAGACTGAGTAGCACAATAGGCGAGCTGGTATGCAAGTGCAATAGAGAAATTGAGACATTGGAATTGGGAGATCTAACCAAATACTTCAAAACTCCATAACAAATTGGTCCCCATAGCTCTCAAAAGTAGTCGGTGTACTTTTGAACCTTTAATGGAGACATATTGCCAGAAGGGTGAATAACAAAGAACTCTATTGACTCTCCCACTTCTAGGACGTCAACAATCTGAGCTAGAAAGAGACAGACCAATTAAATGCCCAGTTTCACCTTAATGGAGCTGAGAGACTACTAATCAGAAAAGCTATGAAAAGGCTAGAATATCTCGTGATGCCCCTATGGGAACCCAGTCTTGAGTGGAAAGCCTAATGATGGCCCTAGAGTAGCCATTTCCTCAAACCACACACCAAGGGCACTCTTATGCAAAAGGTGAATTGGTTTTCCCTCGTGAACAAATGTTGGGGTTTACAATGGCCAAAGGATGAATGGGTAGCGACTACAAAGAACATATGGGATCCACAGTCCCCTCTACCAATGAAAATCTTCTTGTGGAAGGTGCAATGGGGTCCATATTGATAGGCGACAAAATCCTAGCTTGTCGTATCCTCTTGAACAAGTTCTCAGGTTGCAAAATGGCAAGGGAGGACCTGAACCATCTATTCAAAGAGTGCCCGAGGATTAGAGGCCTATGTTACCATATACATCTGGTAGTGATGTGTGTGAACACACTTAGGACTGTCGGGGCATTTTTTCCCTCACTAGGAGGTTTTTCCCCCGTGCATTGTATATACACCCATCACTGTAGGGCTATCTTATCTTTGTATTCCACACTAAGTAAAACACTCTCTGTTGTGTGACTTGAGCTTCCTTCATCTTATCCAAGTTGTATGTGTTTCCTTGCAACCCTAATTTCAACAATTCATATTAGAGCAGGTTGCATTCTCCTAGACTTAGTCATCAGCATTGCCAGCACATGCTTGCTCACTTTCTCAGATTTTAGTGAGCTTTGGTGAGCATCAGCAGGTCAAAAAATACTTCAAGAGCACTCAGAGACCTAGATCTGCTCAAATTTTTTATTCGGGCTTATTTTCACCTCCGTTTCCACTACAAACAGTGATGTGCATGCATTTTTTTATTTTGTGAAATATGTTTGTCAGTCTCATTTTTTGCATAAAAAGTCTCTTACAGCCTTCTACGGGTTGTGCTATATAGCACATGTTGGCTTCACTTTGTTTCTCCTCTTTTCGGGCAATTTTTGCATCAGGTGTAGTCATTCTCCATGGCTAACAACACCATAGATGTGTTCAAGATGTTTGTTGTTGAGGATAGATTGGATGGGAACAATTACCGTATGTGGGACTACATGATGCAACATGTCCTTGTGACAAAGGGCGTTTGAATATTGTGCAGGTCATTGATGTACGTCCTAGTTCTGAGGATGTAGGCAATGTTGAGGATGTTGCAGGTTTTGGTGGTAGGGTTGCTGTTGCCATAGTTTTTTTGCCTACAGATGAGCAAGATCAAGAGATGTGTAGGCTCGTGCATTGCTTGTGTTTCCTTTGAAGTGCACTATTACTCCTCATATTTGTTCAGCAAAATCTACAAAGCAAGCTTTGGATATTCTGACTGGTCTTTATGCAAGTTGCAATGAGGCTAAAATTGCATTGCTACGTAAAGAGTTGGAATCAAAGATTAGGCATGAGGAATTTGAGATGGATACTTTCCTTTCTGGTGTCAAGGATACTAATGAGCAACTTATTTCTATAGCCGGAGTCATTTTTTATAGTTCCCTTGTGTAAACTATTCTTGATGTTTTGCTAGATTCTTACTAGACTTTTGCTGGTACTTGGAGACTTATGACCCAAGGAAGTCGAGAAGTTTCTTAAGTTTGATGCATTATGCACATTGTTGTTGTAAGAGTCACTTTCCAAAAAAAAAAAGGGCTAAACAATGTGTGGTTGAATAGGCCTTTATTATTTCTCAAAGAAAAGGTGGTAACAGCAATGTAGCCACTTCTCATGGTTCTTTTGCGAGTGGTAAATCACCTATTCTATTGGTAGAAACTTGTCTGGGAATTTTGGTGAAAAGGGCAAAAAGAAGATGCATTGCCATTATTGAAAATCTAATGATCACTTGATCAAGCAGTGTCCCAAGTTGAAGGCAAAAGAGGCTAAGAAGAAAGAGGTTGGTTCCACTACAAATGCAAGTATTGTTGAGTCTTATGTGAAAGGAGATTGTGATGCTGATGTTAATGGAGAATAGGCTTTTAGTGCACATTGCACTTATGATCCTTCTGTCCATGATGCATGTATCTCAATTGTTGCAGATGCTCATGTGCTACTTTGAGAGTGGTGCTAAAAAGCACATTACCTCTCATCGTGAATTGTTTACCTCTCTCGAGGATGTCCCTCATGGGAGTTTAGTCGAGTCAAGGGAATTGGAAAGATTGTGCTGACTACTACGAATGGCACTTATTTCGCACTTATTGATACACTTTATGTACATGGGATCAATAAGAACTTTTTGTCTATATTTGCACTTGCCAGACTTTATCTTGTTGTGAAATTTGTGGATGACAGATATACATTGGCACGAGCTTGAGGTTTCTTTGTACTTTATTTTGGCTAAAACAATTCAAACACTCACTAATGTGAGTTTGGAAAAAAAAAAGATGCCAAGGAGGTTCTAAAGTGCTCTAAATTCAAAAAGCTAGCTTATGACCTAAAAAAGTGGGCCCGAGCAGAAGAGGTTAGAGACTTCGATACACAATTTGTAGGAATTGGACTCACCTTAGAGGAAGACGCCGCCACATGGTTTGACTCTTTAGAAAGACGAGATTTTGGGACCATCCAAGAGGTTTTTGATGAGTTTGTGGAAGAATTCTCTCAAAGAGGGATAGCTCACAATATTGTCTCTCAAATCCACAAGTTTAAATAGAAAGATGGAGAATCTGTTACAAAGGAAACCCTACGACTAAAATGATACGTAAAGTTCTGCCCAATGGAAGAACTACCTACTCAATCTAGACTGATGTTGATATTTATCCAAGGATTGAGAAATTCAAATCTTCAAAAAGATTTGCATATGAAGAAAAGCCCTACTCTAAATGAGTTAACCAAAGAGGCTTTGTTCCTTGTAGATAATTGTGAGATCTACAAAGTCGGAGATCTAAGGGACAGAGATGATGATTCATCATCTCAACAAAGTGGATCAAAAATTGGGAGAACTGTACAATGAAATGAACCAGAAGTAAACCAAGAGCGACTGATAGAGGAGGTGCTAAAGAGGATTAGCCCATTTGCCAAGCCACAGGCTAAACCTTTAAAGTGGTGCGCCATCGAACAAAAATGGACAAATCATGCTACTGAGGAATGCTACTACAACAAAGGGTACATAAAAGAACGACATTATGTTTCCCAACCGCAAGTAGCACCCCCTCAAGTGCCACATGTACCTAGATATACTACGGAAAATTTGCTAGGACCAACTGGGGTTGAAAGACCACAGCTAGTTTTAGGGCAACAACCATCACTCCCAGGAACAAGACCGATAGGTGTGAGATACACCCCCGTTGTGGAAGAAACAGAGGAACAAGCCTTAGTGCCTGTCCCTGTTTATTATGAAGAAATAATTGAATTAGTGGCTGGCCCAACATACTACCCACCAGAAGAACAGAGAACACCGGAACCATGGAGTATGATTGGCAATGTTGTACCACCAACCACAGCACAGGCTGCAGGAGAGAGTAGATATAGTTTGGACGAAAGAACATTGTTGTTCATAGCAAATGGAGGTTTCAATGGACCTAAACTATCTTACCAACAGAGGGGTGCCCAAGGAGCTCCACGACAACCACTGGGACCTTGCTATAAATGTGGGGGTGACCATCTTATGAAAGATTGTCCTCATGAGGAAATTGTACGAGTGAATTCATATTGTCCAGATTGCGGCATCACTCATTTGATTGTTGATTGCCCAAAAAATCCAAACAAAATAGTGAAAGCAACCATAAAGCTTTGGCGGCTATCCCTTCAAGCAGTGGTTCCGAGAATGAAACAATTATATCGATACAGTTCATCACACGAGCTCAGGCTCAAAAAGGAAAAGATGGACTTGGAAATGAAGAAATAGGAGGTAAAACACCTAGCATTGAGCAAAAAAGTCAACGAAACACGTGGAAAGCTAGAAAAGCACGGGTAGAAATTAGGAAAGAACGAGAACAAAATGTCATAACTGAAGAGTTGCAACGGACCAAAGATAGGGTAGAACAACGTGAAAAACGAGCACTTCAAAAGCTAGAAACAACAACAGAGATTGAGCTTGAGAAGAAATCAAAATCAAAAAGTGCAAGATCGGGCGGATCGGTACTAGTGGAAAAAGTAAATGAACATCTAGACACGCTCTTGAAAGCATACGACTCAAGGCTTAAAATCGACCAAACTCAGGAGCAAAAATGGATGACATATCCCTATGCTGAGTGGGAAAAACAGAGATTGGAAATGTGCCAAAAGATGATCAAAACTGCGCAAAATTTACTAGAACCAATTCCAAGGAAACAGGTGGAGGAGGTAGAACTTCCAAGGCCAATAACGAGGAACCCTCCAACACATGGATCGGACCGACTAATTGTTATTCCAAAAATTGAACTAAAATCTAAACATTTAAATGAAAGATCTGGCATAGTGTTGAACACAACAGACTCAACATCAGAAGGGTTTCAACCTACCCCACATGAATTGTATAAAAGCAACGAGGGTTTAAATGATCTTTGGAGACAAATAAGGGAAGACAATGAAGCTAACTAACTAAGCGAACGGGTTAACAAAACCAGTGTGGGAGAAGACGACTTCCTTCCTCCTATTGAATAATTTGAGCCAGGACCTCAAGTAGATCTAGAGATGCACTCTTATAGGGGAGACAAGGGATCAGTGAAATCTTGGGATAGCCAATCTGGATCTTTGAAAACGTTACCATCCTATATGGGAGAGTATTAAGCAAAGTCAGATGTGAAAGTTGTACCATCCCAGCAACTCGCTACAAGAAAGGGCATGGACTCCCAGGGGTTGATAACACTCTTATGGACTCCAGTAACTTGTACCGTTACTCGCATAGAGATTCTCAGATTGAGACCTTATATGTGAAATACGGTAGGAAAATGTCTAGAAAATTTTTGAGTAAGGGATCCGAATTGACGAATGCAGGAAGCAATCAAAGAGTTAGAAAAACCCCAGGTAAACATGCAACCAGTGCCTTTAAACAAGGTAAAAGAATACTGCAAAGGGGAAGATGGCAATACCACGCTCCCAGTGGAATTAGAAGGTGTTACCACCATGGCTATTCTTGACAGTGCAACGGGTGTAGCCATCACGAGAAAGGATGTATGGAAGAAATGGGGACAACCGGCTTTGAAAACCACCAGAATGAAACTACAACTGGTTGACGGTTATATGGAGAGACCCATAGGACTTTTGGAGAAATTAGTTGTTAAGTCTTGCAGAATCGAGTACGAGCATACCTTGCTATAGTGGATTTTGGCAACAAAAATAACTACGACATAATACTTGGACGACCCTTCATGAGACAATTAAAGATGGTTCAAGATTGGGGCTACAATCACATATACCTCAGACACTTGGAAACTACAACATGAATAGACCTTAAAGACCATAGCTACAAAGATGTCGATAGAACCCCGGTAGAAGAATTTGACTCTGCCACTATAGTAGGGTCAGAACTTCTCGAGTGGTTAGGAAAGCCAGAGGAGTTATGGATGTGTGGAGGATCCAATTTTGGAAGCCTAAAACAAGAATGTATTCTAGACAGAGCGATTGAAGATATGGAATACATTTTGGAACCTTTTCCAGAAGAGTCCTTAGAACCATTAGAATGGACACATATTCTGGCAACGCTAGGTGTGTGTGCTATAGCGGAGGGACTGACGACAAAGTTTTGTGACCAAGATGGGTATGATGTAGTTCCATAATACATGGTTGCGCTAATAAAAGAGGATGATTACAAAATCTTGGATCAATCAAGAAAAATAAAAAATAGGAAAGAAATGAATGGAGAGCTGTTCCATGATTATACAAACCATCTTGAACGGGATAATGATGCAGAGAATGAATGTTTTGACAATCCTAGTGAGCTAGAGGAAAGGCCAGCTGATGTAAGGTTTTACGATTTTCCAAATCAAAAACCGAGAAGTCAAGCATATTTCAAAAAATGGAGAGAAAATCACAAGTTCAGAGATAACCCAATGCCAATCATTAAAAACAGAATAGAATTCTTATCTCTGGTAAAGGCAAAAGACTGCATTATAAACAAAATATAAGCTCAGTTCTCTCAAGATCGAGACCTAAGGACAAAAGACAGTCCTAGGGATGTGAAAGAAAGAAAGGAAAGGTTGAAAGCAGAAACTAAATTTAAAAAAAGGGAAATAGAATTGAAAATGGAAGAACCGAAATTGACTAAACTTGAATGTAAGAAAAGGTACCAAGAGCTCAAGAAAACTCTAAGGGAAGTTTGGACAATCGAAACAAACAACAGAGAGGATGAAAAAGACAATAGTACAAACAATAGAAGTATACCATCCCATTACAGAAAGTTTACAATTCAAGATCGAAAAATAGTGATCAAAAAATAGTGCTGACACAGCCCATAAGAGAGCGACGGGAGAAAGAGCCTTATGATGGGCCAGAAGATGCAAAGAAAGTAGACTTAGCACAACTGGAGAAACACCTCAACATGTATACATAGAAACAGACCTAAGCCGAGACGAGGAGGAAGAACTTCTTAGCGTTCTTCAAGAATATAAGGTTGTGTTTGCATGGTCTTACAAGGACTTAAAGGGAGTGGATCCGACAATATGTTAGCATACTATCCCATTAAAACCTGATGTGAAGCCAAGTAGACAACGGCATTATATGTACAATGATACCTTTGCAAAGCGTATCAAGGAAGAGATTGGTAAACTTAGGGAAGCGGAGTTTATCTATGAGATAGAACACACTGACTAGGTATCCCCAATCCTTGTTGTACCTAAAAAGAATGGTAAACTCCGAGTATGCATCAACCTCAAAAAATTCAATGTAGCCATAATAAGGGATAACTATCCCTTGCCAATTACAGACCATGTCCTTGAACGAGTGGCAAAAAAGCGTGCATATTCCTTCTTGGATAGGTTCTCTGGTTACAATCAACTGGAAATTGTACTCGAGGACCAATATAAAACGTCATTTTCCGCAGAACGGGCATATTTTCATATCGGGTCATGCCATTTGGGTTAACAAATGCACCTGCCACCTTTCAAAGATTGATGGCACATGCCTTCAAGGAGTATTTGAGGAATTTTTTGGAAATTTATATGGATAATCTATGTGTACACTCTCTGCAAAGAGAAGATTATGTGGAACACCTCAAAAAGGTATTTGAGAAATGCAGGACATATAGGATTTTCCTTAATCTAGTAAAATGCGCTTTCATGGTAAGACAAGGAAGAATCTTAGGGCATATTGTCTTGGAACATGAAATTTTCATAGATTTGGATAAGATTAAGGTGATTATTGAAATGCCTAATCCAATCAATGCAAAGCAAGTACAGTGCTTCATGGGACATTGTGGTTATTACAGAAGGTTCATACACATGTATGCAATTATTGCACAACCTCTGTATAGACTTCTCGTGATCTTCAATGGACACATAAATACAAGGAATCTTTAAAGAAATTAAAAGATGCCCTTGTATCTGCTCCAGTGCTACGAGCACCTGATTGGGAAAAAATCTTTCATGTCCATATAGATGCTTTTGCATTTGCTATTGGATGTATTCTGGCTCAACCGGGTGAGGAAACTATGGATTTCCCAGTCAGCTATTCTAGTCGACAACTAAGTATTGCCGAAAGGAATTACACCACCATTGAGAGAGAAGGACTTGGAATGATTTATGCCATTAAGAAATTTTGGCATTACCTACTCGCAAATAAGTTTGTGTTTTTCACAGACCATCAAGCCCTTTTATACCTTGTTAACAAACCATGCAATACTGGACGAATCGTAAGATGGTTCATAATATTGTTAGAGTTTGACTTTACTATAGTGGTAAAGAAGGGGAAGACACACCTTTGTGCAGATCACTTCTCTCAATTACCTAATGGAGACGATCCAGAGGGAGTGGATGATGACCTACCTGATGCATACCTTTTCAATATAGAAATGGTACCTAAGTGGTCCCAAGAGATTGTCAAGCTACTATCACAGGGTGGAGAATTCAACAAGACGGACCTAGACCTTAAAAGACAAATGATTTGACAAGCTAAGAACTTTCAATTAATTGGAGAAAGTTCCTATAATCTAGGTTTTGACGGCATTCTAAGAGTGTGCATAAACCCTGAGGAATATGGAACATATTTGTTGGAAGCGCATATTCAGTCAGTAACATTTCATTGTTCAGCAGTAAAAACTTTCCAAAGATTGTGGCAATTGGGAGTGTATTGGTCGACTATACGTATTGATATTCATGATTATGTTACTAGTTGTGTCAAATGCAGATCAAGCCCACCCATTGAACATGCCACGTTGTTTCAAATAATACTTACGCCAGCATGGAGTCAATACATTGTTGACTATTTGGAAAGGAAAACATTTCCTGAAAATATCACCAAAGCACGATAGAAAACTATAGAAACAGAAGCTCACGATTTCACTCTTATTGAAAATCAGTTGTATAAAAGGGGAAATGATAACCAGCTTAGGCTATGTGCAATGGAGAACATGTACGTTCCAATCCTGGAACAAGCTCGGGGGGTTCACCATTCAGTACCTCCCTATATAACGTGCGTTCGTGGGGTATTAAAAAAATCCCTCTTTTAACATGTCTGAATGAATAAAATGACCCCTTATTTTAGGAATTTTTTCCAAAATTGAATATAAAAAACCCCTTATTTTAATGTATCTTTGTTAAATTGTCTAATTTTTTTGAATTTTAAAACCCCTCCTTTTGAACTCAGGTTATACATTAACATGATTACATAGTGCACCCCCCGAGGGAACAAGCACATGGAGGGATTAGTGGAGGCCATTTCTCAGGGGAGAAGACAACAAAAATTGTACTAGCATTGGGAATATGGTGACCAACATTACATATGGACACAAACGAGTATACAAAATGATGTGAGTCTTGTCAAAGAACCAACATACCAATAAAACGGGATGAGATGCCCTTACGGCCAATGATGGGAGCCAGAGCCTTTGCCGAGTGGGGAATAGACTTCGTAGGGCCAATATCACCCCCTACATACAAAACACATGCCCAGTATATCATTGTAGCCACATATTATCTAACAAAATGGGTAGAAGCTAAAGCTACACCAAAGGTTGATGCCAGGACTACTGCAGAATTTCTGTATGGAAATATCTTTGTGAGATATAGTCTACCTATAGAAATTGTCAGTGATCGAGGCACACATTTCATAAATGAGATAATTGAAAATCTTCTTGAACACTTCATGATAGTTCATAAGAAGTCAACTCCCTACCACCCACAGGCTAATGGTCAAGCCAAGGCCACAAATAAGACTCTATGCACAATCCTAACCAAGATAGTATCAGAGTCTAGAACGGATTGGGATCAAAAACTACATTCAACTTTATGAGTGTATAGAATAGCTTACAAAACCTCGATAGGCACAACACCGTAGAACATGGTGTTTGGCCTTAATGCTATACTGCCTACAAAATTTCTAATCCCAACTCTAAGAACAACAAAATGTCTAGAGTGGATTGGTCATGAAATGTCCTCACATATAGATGACCTTGAACAGCTAGATGAGCTTCACTTGAAGGCAATAGCTTCTATCTATGCACAAAAACAAAGGCAAAAAGAATTTTTTGATAAGCCTGTACTTTCCAAAAAATTCAAAATAGGCCATTATGTCTTGGTTTATACGTTGAAACAACATGCAAAGAAACTTAAAAAGCAAGGGATGGGACCCTTTGTGATTAAAGATTTATTATCAAGTGGTGTTGTCAAGCTTGCTACATTGGATGGGGAGGAAATGCCTAACCGGATAAGTGGTTGCCTACTAAAAAGATTCCATCTACCACTAACCCCAAACATACTCTAGCAAATCCATCGAGCAAAGAAGAAGACACAAGAAAAATAGAACATTATTGCAGAAGCTCAAACAGAGGCCAAAGAAAGGGTAGCAAAAAAGAAGCTTCTTCAACGACAACAACATGGACCGCCTCTAAAGATAAATGCAATTCGGGTAACAAAATTCAACAACAAGACCATACAAGAGCCTGAAATTGATATCAAAACCGGAAACAATCAAGTGAAGGCAACAACAATACTTGATTCGGGAGCTAAATGCAACTTGATCTCCTACAACCTTTACAAGCAACTTCAACTTGACAATCAATCACAGAGGACAATGAATGAGCTCCAAAGTTATTCAGAACATTTGATTAAAGTTCTAGGATGGACGGTGATCAGAGTACAGATCAATCAACATGACTATCCGCGTAAATTTTATGCGGTGGAAGATACAAGCACACAACATGTAGTTTTTCTAGGGCAACCTTGGCAAAAAAGTTATAAGGTACAACTTTACTGGTGTCACAACACTGTCAATATATAATCTCGTTCGGCAAAACAGCAATTTCCTTTTGCTAAAAGAGTGGAAAAAGAACAATCAGTTCTGTAATTGCCAGACAAAGGTAAGCAAACCTTACCAACAACCATGGACCAAAAAGGAATTCCAAAGATCACGTCAAGGCAGCAAGATCAAGTCCCAGAGGCAAAGGTAAGTAGACCTTACCAACAACCATGGACCATAAAGGAATTCCAAAGATCACGTCAAGGCAGCAAGATCAAGTCCCAAAGGCAAAGACTCATAAGACAAAGAACATAAGTCACCAATGTGTATACCAACGCAAACAATATGGTCAATACAACAAAGCTATCAAGCAGATTTGGGTGTGGAAAGATCAATTGACCAAGGAGGAGAAACCAAAATTTAATTTTAACCCTCCAACCACATATTATACAAAAAGGAAGCCAAAACCAAACTCTTGCCAAAGACAGATATGGGTATCAAAGAAACTACTCAACATTCATAGCCACCATACCAAAATCTAGATTTGAAAGCAACAAAATCAAGAACTGCCAATACACAACTTCTACTACCGACAAAAGGCAAGTTCCCATCAGCTAATATCAAAGGTTCAGTGGTGGAGACCTAAGAAAAAAACAATCACAAATACCAACAGATTGAGCAGCCTTGCTTGCAAAACTCTATTGACAATAAAAGAAAGAGCAAGAATACTTGAGAGCTTACTGTTCAGACGACTTCCCCAGGAGCATACATCATTGCAAGCTTCAAGATCGACATGGTCGTCCAGGAGGACTTTGACTAGGATGGGGGGAGGAACCAACACGCTACAAGTGTAAAAAGGGCACTGTTTTCCTTGAGTTTATGGATTTTTATGTTTGATTGTGATTATTTTGATAAAAATCAAACAGATATGTACTAAAATATTGAGTAATAACAAGATGACAAAGGACAAGTACCAAGATGAGCCTCTAGGTGTGTGTATATATCTAAAATTAGAGGTTTCTAGAAAGAAAAAGCGAGAAAAATGGAGCAATCCAACCAAAAAGACTATGGATTGGTGTATATAGTGGGTTGTTAGATATTACCTAATTATCTCGATTTTTTGACATTTTTTGGGTCAAATTAGATATTTTCCTTTATTTTTAATTGTTTTTCATCCAAAAAGAAAAAGAAAAAGCAGGTGAAATGACACTTTGGCAACAAAAGAAAAATATAGGAGTGGTCAATAAACAATTGACAACTTATGGTGAAGACGAGGTGCAAATATGCAAAAAAAGTTACGGAAAGCCAAATTGGCAGATCTTTGGCCAATTGACAAATTTTTCAAAAACAGAGCAACCAGAGTCCAAATGAAGAAATTTTTGAGCCTAAAGTACATTTCACAACAAGATAGGAGCACATGTCAAGTTTGGTCAAAAGTGGTCTAGGAACCCCGATATAAGTTCTTTTGGACCCACTTAATAGCTCATTTTCACTATTCACAAGTGAGAGAGATCTTGAGAGACCTAGAACGATCGGATCTTTTGCGACTCCATACGACACACACGACACATCGATCGATGCCAGATATGAGAGGTAGGCTTGTTACCATGAGTTTTTCTTGTCCTACACTCTCTTTGTCGAGAAAGAAAGAGAAAAGAGCCCATAACGCATCATCCACCCAACGGGTTGCTACGAGACTTGATGGGGGGTTTAACCCTAAGCTAAACGAACACATTGACAACCTCCAATGTGGGTTTAGGTCAACCAAAAAAATCCTAACTTCTTCGGGCACGACAAAAACTGATTGGGAAAGAATGGCCGAAGCGATGCAAAACTTCAGAAGAAGATACATCTCAAGCATGTCTTGAAGTCAATTAAGCCTCCGCCTAAATCCACCATCAAAAGTGGATCAAAACATGGGGCAAAGCTTCGGGGCCGCAAAGTGTCATTTGGGCCTCACGACCGAGATAGATGTCCGTTTGCCACCAAACTTCACATGCTTCATCAACATATCATCAACAACCAATACGTAAAGTCAAACATCAAGAAAAACTATCGTTGACAATCTCCTCAACAAAAGCTTCTATTTGAGTGGCAAACCCCCAAATGTGCCATTTATGAGTCCAAAGGATTCATTATAGCCACAGAAGGGTGCCTAAGGACATCCACATGCAAGGGAAATAGAGATCAGAAGAATTTCTAAGTAAATGTAGCCACAATGGAGAAATACCTTTCGAAGACTGAAATACCAAGCAGGGAGTTTCAAAACTGATCACTTGATTGTTTAAAGTGAAAAATAGCTAACAGGGCTTAAGGCACAATCACAAACCACCTCAAAGCATCAAAATCAGTTTTTATCATAGCAAACTTCATACGCGTATGAAGTCTCACAGACAGCTTTTGCACAAGAAACACTCACAGGAAATCACAACATCATGCTGCATACCCTCTAGATGGAATTTGGAGCTTTTATAGGCACCCAAGAACCAAAAAACGCAAAGTCTCAGCCTAATCTCAATATTTGGCTTTAGACTTATAAAAAATGCTCCAAATCATGTGAAATTTTGTGCATAGCATAAACTTAGCCCAAATATCTTATGACGATGCTCAAAAGTGCATTCTGTGAAAAGAGACTTTATACGTGTATAAAGTCTAACTCTGCAATTAGGGAGTACTGCTCACAAACTGATCACCCAAGCTTGTAAAGTATACCATGCCAAGCCTCTACACCAAATTTGGATGAAATTGGGAATGTATTGGTCATCACTCACTTCAGTTTCAAAAACAAAGTGTCTTAGCATGAATTATGGCATTAAGCTCAAGAACTCTTACCTAATTTCATGTGTGCACCTATCACAGCCTTATAAACATCATGGACTAGGTCTGCAACAAATCAGGATCAAGGATTCTCAAGTAGACTTTATACGTGTATAAAGTCTACAAGCCTTGATATAGCAGGCTAGTTGGGATTTTAGGCTTTTAGCACTTGGAAAACATCATCATGAGCCCTCTAGCACACATCAATCACAATTGGAGGTGATATGACCTTCATCCAATCGGAAAAGCTAAAAATGTTTCATGAAATCTTTTGAAGCCTTTCTAACACAATTCACAAGCCCAAAATCATAACAGAGTTCATGGACACTTTACACAAGCCATACAGAACCAACCTGTTGAATTTCTAACTGTTTTGCATCAATAGTCTTTATACGTGTATAAAGTCTAAACTATTATTTGAGAGCCCAACCAACAATTTCTCAGCACTCGTTTGTGCACCATGTTATATACAATGCATACCTTCAATTTGGACAAGTTTGGACTAGATAATGACCAATGGTAGTACAAAAGCAAAAATTTCCTCCTATGTAGTATTCTAGACCCCATCCAATTAGTCCATATCCAAATGGGAATAAGAACTGATATTGGGTGTCCCAACCACCAAAGGAAGCTGCAGAAGAAGCCAAGGCCAAAAAACTCAATGAAGACTTCATACACGTATGAAGTCTCATAATGGTTAAATGATGGATTAGGGCAAAACTCTACACTCCAAGGCTTTTATCCCAACAAAAGTAACCCAAAGCTCAAACCACATCAAAATATGTAGCCATTTACGCATCTTAACCCCAATATCGAAACCCAAGCTCCATATGTGAAATCTGGCTCTAGACTCACAAGGAGAATCCAAAATCCAATTTTACTGTCGCAGATGTGTATAACATGCTAATGACTACTTACAGCCAAGGTCTGAGTCATATCTAACACAGTAGACTTCATACGCGTATAAAGTCTCTCTGATGTGGAGATGAACGTGGAGATCCACATTGACCAATCTAAGCCTCAAGAATAGGATTATGAGTACACTTATCCAATTTCATCCCATTTAAGCCTCAAATACTTAGAAGTGAGCCCAAATCTAGTTTCAAGCCGGCAAAGAGTCAAATGGTCATAGCTGGTCCAAACAACATCCAAATTGAAATCAAGACATATATTCATGAAGTATATGATAAGTGTTGTGCTTATGTAAACTATCACTCTGTTTTGAGCACTTAGACTTCATACGCATATGAAGTCTCACAGCATCAATCAACACCCAAAAGGAATCATCATCCTATGCATTGCACCCTTAGGCCCTAGGTAGCATGTTTTTCAATTTAAGAGTCATTTGGACAGATTGAAACGAGAAAATTCAAGATTGTCTAATCACTTGAAGTGTCCGCAGGATCTATGGAGTCCAGTAAATCACCAGCAAAGGAGAAGAGGATGTATGTAAAAGACATAATTGCAGCCAGTGAACCATATACACTGCCAGAGGAGACACTCAAGCCAACCAAGGCCTGGATAGATGTGGAAACATTAGAAAAGGAAGGAGTTGCAGTAGTGTATCAAGGCACCTTCAGAGACACACAAGGAAACATAGTGGATATCCCAATGAATCCACGAGAGATGTTAGAAATGGCAAACAAAGAAGATACCCTTACCCAGCTAGAAAGAGTGGACCTTCATAACTTCTACATGGCTCCATCAGCAGGTGTGGATGTTCAGAGAGTATATGAGCTAGTCAGCTCTATTTAAAAAGACGGCAAGGCAATAATAACAGGTTTGGATGGCCAGAAGACAGAAACTCTAATCACACCTCAAACCATAGTAGATGCACTTGGGCTCCACAATAGGGGAAGCTCAATTAGAGAAAGAAGAGACGAGGTGAAATTTTATGCACAAAAGAAGTTTAATCAGACATTCAAAGATATGGTGGACCCACGAGCTGGAAAGATATGAAAATTGTACAACCAATACTTTCACGTTTGCAACAAGCGGCCACAGAAATACACAACTCCTCCTCATGCAGTGGCAACCACTATAGCCTGGGATTTGAAAAGCAGTGTACCAAAAGAGGTGAGCTACTCTCAATATCTGCATGAGCAGGTGATTGGCATAGGCATGGAAAATCCCAAGTACATTGGAGGAGAAGAAACCTTGACAAAGATTGCATATGAGCCAATCAGAGCAAGAGGACATTGGCCAGAGCCACCAACATAGAATGAGTGGTTCAAGGTAAAACCTGATATCAAAGATGAGCCGGTAAAAGCAACAGCTCCACCCATCACCACCAGGCTAAGAAGAAAATTGGAAACAATGTCGGGAAGACGAGCCTGTGGAGCCACTAAGGAAGAAAGGGAAAGTATCAACCAGGGAATCCAGACCCAAGGAAACACACAGTCAAAAAGCTGCTCATATTGAAAGATTGATAGACCAGTTTAGAGAAAAAAGGGCGCTAAAAGGAGATTTCAAAGAATATTGGGTGCCAGACCTAGCCAAGTTGGTAGGAAGCTCCTCTAAACCACTAGAGGATCAGTTTGACCATTACATCCGGGCGTATGAAGAGACGGAAAGGGTACTTGACTAGCATAATTTAGAGCCTTTCATGATGGAGGAAATAGAAAACATCAAACAAAAGCTGAAAGAAACATCAGAGGAATAGGAGAAGAAGGATCGAGAGGAACAATAGAAGAAAGAGGAAACAACACCTTCTCCACCAAGATCTCCCACACCTCCTCCGAGCTCAAAACCATCTACACCCAAACCTCAATCTTCACCAAAAACAATAGAAGAGGCCACATCTACACATGGAGACCAGGAACAGGATGAAAGAAATACTTATGAAGATCTCATCCAAGCTGGATATACTATGGCAGAAGCTTCCACAGTGGTATATGGTACTTCGAACCCACCATGGGCTGCAAGGAAAGACGAAGAAAGACAAGAGCTCCCAAGAAACAAAGAAAGAGATGATGAAGCGAAAAACAGGAAGGTAGACCATGGATCTCAACAAAGAACTCCAGAGAGATACTCATCACAACCCGGAGTGCCAGGGATGGTTCAAGTCCCCACGGTGCCTCCATGAAGACCCTTGGCTAGACCATTCCAAGCACCACCACCAGTAGTGCTAATCAGTATGGATTATCAGGTTCCAATGGCTCATCCAATCAATAGACCCACAACTCGAATCCTTGTCGCAACAACTGAAGATGACATAAGAGCCACTTATCAAATACTGGATAGAGTCAGGACGCGGTCGCTTGCCATTGTTGAAGAGAACAACATGCTGCGTACCAGGGATGACAACATGCAAATGGAACATGAGAACCTATCAAATCTGGTACAAGATACCCACTTGAAGGCCAAAGAAACAGAGAAAGAGTTCGACTCTCTTACTGCAACACTAAGGGAATCTTAAAGCAAACACAACACTCTCCTGCTAGAGATGACTGAAGCATCAAGAGCAATCAAGACTCTCCAAGAGCAAAAAAGATCAAGCCTTGGATGACTTAGAAGCAGCAAAGGATGAATTCCTAGAGCTGAAGGAAAAGTTAGAGCTCTAGGACAAGAGAATCAAAAGACTAAGGGCTACACCAAGGATCGAGAGAACAAGTACATGAGCAGACGCCCAAGTCATACAAGCACTGGAGGCACAAATCACTGCCCTGCAGAAGGAACTGCGGCTAGAGCAAAGACAAGATGCATATGGCAGAAGGATCTCTAGCCGTCAAAGAAAGAATGAGAGCAGAACACCAAGTTCTCCAAAAATAACATGAGGAGCTTCAATAGAACCTAGAAACATTGCAAGATCAAATGATTGACATGGCTGAGAAAGCAACTCAACAAGACACATTGGTGCAAAGACAAATCACTCATTTGCAAAAGGAAATAGTGGCTTTAAGGACACAGGAATCAGATCAGGGCATAGTGAAATAGAAATAAATGCTAGAGATGAGCCCCCATGGAAATTCCTGAAGGAGCCGAAGATATCCAGCATAAGGAAGAACATGAGGAAATAGGGGAAGACCAAACACACCCACTAACAGCAAAGGAGGAGACACGCCTCTAGCTTTTGATAGAGAAGACAACAATAGAAGACCACAAGGTAGCCTTGGAATGGGAATCAAGAATGCTCCATTCTGTAGGAGTCCAAGGGCTGGTGGAAAATGTACTTAGGGAAGAATGGATGCAACCCACACTCCTATATCCTCTCCTATAGTATGAAGTGATACTAATCAGGAAAAGAGTCAAAGAAGAAGCCACAGAGCCGGTCTATGAAGGAGATTCCAAGAAGACGGAGGATACAGGTAGAGTGGTGGACTCACAACCAAGATGGAGAAAAGCATGGCTCCTAAAGTACCCAGTTTTTTTGAAATGCTTGGTGGAGGCTCCAAAGATTTTAAGAGATGACCTCTGATTTTTCCCAATTCCTCGTGTTCACACTTGGGCAAATCATTTCAAAATCTTGAAGGCTCATCCGAACTGACTGAACTACCCGTCTATGCCTGCACCCAAAGGAGGAGAGAGAATATGTGTCTCTTATATGGTGAAAACCCTGAAGGGCACCATTAAGATCTTTAGAGGCTCTCCGGATTTGATGTGCATCATGATCAGAAGAATCTACAAAACCTTGTTGGCTTGTTTTGAAGTGTTCACGCCTTCTAAAGCGACTAATTCTACACTGCTATCAATGGGCGACACTGTCACTGCAATTACATATGATCTGTCAAAACAACCATCTCTAGAGGTTTTACATCTATTGTATCAAAGAATCATGTTCCTACCTAGCTATCACATGCAAGCCTTTGAAGAAGCTTCTACACGGGATTCTTTACTTATGATAGCAAGATATTTGGTCCAACAGTCACTTTGGGGAACATCCAGTACGAATCGTACCTAAAGTTGCTAAAACCACCAGGCTTCCACTCACACAAGATCAGTTCTTACTAAAGTAAGACCAACCATGTCAAGGACGACATGGAAGTGGAAGGGGGGAGTGTTGACGGCAGAATACAGAAGAGGTTTCCCAATACATTGTACTACTATTTTTTGAAGTGAAATGGTACCTTTGTAATATACGAGCTGCCAATAGACCTTGTGGGAACGAGCCTCTATGGAGGAATGTATATAATTCAACTTTTGTAACCTAAACCCAACTTTTGGAATTAATCAAATTGGTTTTATCACTGTGCATGAAGCCACAGAGAGAGAGAGAGAGAGAGAGAGAGAGAGAGAGAGAGAGAGAGAGAGAGAGAGAGAGAGAGAGAGAGAGAGACAGAGACAGAGAGACTTGATCTCTTTGCTACGCGCACTACAGAAGGCCCATTGCTGAAGCGACACCACCACTGCGTTAGCAACTGTAAGGGCTTCTCTGTGATGCCAATAGTGTATGATTTTGACAACAACGCGAAGAGAGTGCCTAGAAGCTTCTAGGTGAGTTTTCTTGCAAACCGGGTGTCCATTTGGTGACTTATTTGTACCTATGGGTTCACGGCGAGTAGGACTACACATTAGGACCATATGCCACAAAAAATGGTAACTTTTATTTTGTTGCCTGTCTTTATACGTGATTGTCATCGCAAGGGGTAATTGGAGGTGGATTATCCTGTCAGAATCCATATGATATTGATCTCAAGGCAAGGAGAGTGTACCTTATGAGTTTTGTGACGTTTCGAATGCATTTGACCTAGATTCGGTGAGCGTTAGCGTTGTAGTTTAAATTGTCTTCACTAGTGTGATCTTTGACCCGATTTCCTTATTAGTGATTGTCTTACAAGGTCAAGAAGTAGGTTCATAACCCTCTTCTTGTTTCCATGCACCTATGGGTTAAAATTCATCCTCGGCCGACATAGAGTTGTTGGTTTTGTTCTCGCTATGCTAGCGTCCGCCAACAGTAACATATATGGGTTTTTTCTACATGGCTAGCATTCCCGCCAACAGTAACATACATAGGTTTTTTTCTACATGGCTAGCATTCCCGCCAACAGTAACATATATGGGTTTTTTCTCCTTACTAATCTTCTTAACTTGGGCTCATTTAGTGGGATTTTTTCATACAAACTCTGGCAGGATGACAATCGTAAATGAATATGAGATAGTTGATTCATCTTGAAAAAAGCAGAGAGGTTTTTTTGGAAGGTATCTAGAGTTGGTATTGAGAAACACTGTATGGCTTCATGATAATTAGTTAATCTAATGAAATCAAAGCCTGAAAAAATTGGCAAAGATGTTCTGGCATTGGTACATTTCTCAAGGTGATACTTAGGTTCCTTTATGCTTTATGATACTTAGGAGTTTGGGCCTAACAAATTGGCATAACAGTTTTCTAAAAAAAACTAACCTATGGGTTAAAATATGACACTTAGATCAAAAGGGGTAATGGCCTTTTGATCAAAATGATATATATGTTAAATATCTATTTAAAGGTCTTTTAAAACATTGGGCTATAAAGAAACCATACAATTACTGACATTTAATGAGATAAATAAATTGTTTTTTCTAAAAAGAACTAAAAGACATGAACATTTTTTGATAGTGGTTTTAAGTTAAAAAGGGTTGTAAGTTGGACATGGATAATAACTGATATAGTCCATTGACACCTGTAATACACATCCAAGGCTAACGAAGCTGTTGTCTCATTTGGATGAATTCAGGTGGGGACTCTATCCTTTCTTGGATTTTTTTTTGGCTTAAAGCTATTGTCAGTCAAATAGTATACTTGCTCTTACCACTTGGGAAGTAATTCTTTATTGAATCACTATCATTGTATACTAGAATGAGGCTTCATTCTCATATGCCATGTACAAAGATAATTCTGACTAAGTTTCTTTTGTACTAATTTTTGCCTTTTCTCTAAAGCCAGTTGTCTTGTGAATGTAAAAGTTCAATTATGTCTTATTATATGAGTTAAAACAGCTACACACTTGTCCTATACATAAGGTTTTTTTCATTTTTTGGAAAAAACCAGGATGGTGGATTTTGAGACTATCTTGAATCTTGGTTCTATGCTTGGACCCATTTCCTTTAATTCCTTGATCGGTTGGCTGGTGTTAGGTGGTCCTACATAGGCTAAGATTTTGGTTTCTTGCTCACGGCTTTCATGGTCTCTAACCTTGCCGGTTTAAGGATTGCAGGCCCAAACTACTAGACTAATCGTATATATACTTTCTTTCAGGATCACAAACACTTTAAGTTGATAGCTCGCATGAGGGTAAACCACGACCCGGAGAAACATACAATGATTTTAGAACAAATTAGATTTTACTTAAAGGACCAAACTCCTAAAAATGCCATAGCTATTAGAACTAGACCTTTTTTGGCTAGATGGGCCAAACATTGTATCATGTACTACCACAAGTAATCCATGACTTACTAACTAGATTTGTCTATTGCAGACCCTTTCTCTCTTACAAGGCTTGGAACTATCTTATGAACCCCTTTCTGTGGCTATCTCTCTTGTCCTCAACAATCTAGATGCTTCTCAATTAATATATGATTTAGCTCTATCTTTTGATTGGGTCAAAATTCTAGCTACCTTGGACAAGGACTCCAAAGATGGGGTGAATATGATTGCTCAGTACATAGCCCAATTGCCTATTCTTTCTTTACAATATTAGCAAGAGCTTGCCTTATTTTCTTCTTCTGGAGTTGATCTATCTAAATTTTTGAAAAAACTGTGTGGGCTCAGTCCATCTTTTATTAGTGCCCCTGTTGCCCCTTCTATTCCTCAAATGGATGGAATATTTTGCAAAACTAGCACAACACTTGAGGCTGTCAAGGAATTACAAAATAATATTTGCTCCCTAAATGACTCTAACCTTTTAGAAATGGTTCCCAAGGTATCCAAGGTTTTTCCTTTCCTCCCTAATAGACAGATTGAAATTGAATCCTTTGATGTCGACCAGCTTTGGGTTCTTCCTAACAAAGCTTTTTTGACACCTATTCTCAGCGAGACTTGGGTTTATCTGGCTAACCTTCCAGCTACCACTATTGAGGATTGTAGATTCAAAATTTTGAAAGATGGCCGGTTCTTAGACAAAGGAGATTTCATAAAAGCCCCCTTCAACCTCAAGCTGATAGACCACTCCAAGTTCTCATCTAATATAGGCTCAATACAGGTCTATACATATGGATGAAAGGGAACATGGAGTTTGCTAAAAGTAATCCAAAGTTCTACACAAAATCCATTTGGAATTTCTTTTGACCTTATATCAAATGTGCTTGTAAATTTCTAGATACTAAAGCCCCATGTGAATCCAGCATTATGGGGTTTGACCATGCTATCTGGTTTATCCTCAATCATTTGGACCAGCTCTTTCCTAAAAAACTGGTGGACTTCAATTTGTCTCTCATCTGCTCTTGGCTTAACACTAGGTTGGTAACCTAACAGGACATAAAAGTGTCCTTTCAAGGTTTTGAAAAAAACCTCCAAAACCATAGTAGATCCACTCATTTTGCAAAATCCTTTCATGAGGTTATAGTTCAAGGCCTACTACACATGCAAAAAATAAGAAACTTGTAAAATTTCTCATCTTTTGGTCACACCAAGCCTCCAAAGTTGATGGACCAGTACATTTTCATCAAAACAGTCATTTCTTACATATTGTTGCATAAAAATAAGATTAGGGATTTTTGTAGGACTTGACATAAATTCCCTAGTTAACTTCAATGGGTTGGTGATTAGAACATATGATTGCTTCTCACTCACTATTTTTTGTTTTGCCAAAAGAAATAGGTACAAAAAAGTTGAATTTTTACCATTTTGCAAACCTATCATCAAAGTTTCTATAGCCACGCTCAATACAAATAATATATGCATGTTTTCTTAGTTCCCTATTGTCCTTTAGGTTCATAAGGAGCCATGGAGCATGTCAAAATAATCATACATCTCTTACCAAGGGGAATCTTGGGGACAAAGATGAAGTGCTAAATACAGGGAACATGAAAAAGCGAACATGAAAAAACTGGGTTCAAAATTATGAGTTGTAGAATCCCATTGAAACTATTCAATATCTAGCCAAATTTGATCCTTATGACTAGATATGTTTACTACCTACAAAATGCATGTAGTTGTCACAAGAAACTAACAATATAGAAAAAGCTATACTTGATATACTAGAATGTTTCGTTCTCTTCTATAATTGAAAAAATCAACCATCGTTGTGTACTATGCAAAATAGGGTATTAGGTGCCCCAAAACTCAAGGAATGTTAGCTTTATGTTACAATATGCAACATAGAAAAGCAAAACTGCATTTGGATATCATGAAAGCCACCAAAAAAATCATAGAAGAGCTAAAATCGGCTAAAAAACAGGATTTGACAATTTTTTAAATTTGGTCATAACTTACAACTTTAACATTTATTTCTCCCTAGAAGCATCAGGACATGTTGAGGACTACAAAAGATAGTTCTCCAGCATTATAGACCTCACAAACATGAATTCTAGAGTGGTATAGCTGCAAAAAGTTGAAAAAAGCCAAAAACAGGACCCGTTTTTTCACGCAGTTTAGGTTGTGAAATGTTGTGCAAGGACAAGGTTAAAGATGGAATTGATATTCCAAAAAAATATCGAGTTTTTTTCAGCTCATGAGACAACTTTCTAGACAAATAGAACCTCAAAATCCATTTTGAAACTCTTGACATAATTCAAGGAAAATGGTCACTTAACAAGACATAAAAGTGTCCCAGGACATAAAAGTGTCCCATTACCAACCTAGTGTTAAAGACCAGGCCAAACAATTGGTTATTGCTCAAATTGCTTTCAAAATTTGTTGTGGGCCTATGCTTGATATCCTCAAGGACCTAAAAGCTGATGAACCTGGGACCTATCTAGCTACCTATGCAAATTACAAGGGTGTTAAGATTATTACCAGTCCTCCTAAACCTTGTATTGATGATGATGATTCCCCCTCTCTGAAAAGACCCAACTCTCTTGCCACTCCCAATACTTTCACTTCATTCCTAACTTCTAGCTCTTCCTCTAATTTTACTAGAGGAAAATCTCGTAGCTTTACTAGGGAAGAGGAAGGAATACCCCCATCATGCACCTTCTTGACTTATGATCACTTATGATTTGTACAGGTTGCTATTGGCCCTTGTGGAAGGTTATCCCTCACAAAAAAGGCGTTTGACAAAAATTTTATCTACGAACATTGACTTTTTCAAAATGTACTTCTGGATTGGGTACACCCTAAAACACTTTTTTTGTGAATGCTTTGACTTATTATTTGGAAACCGTGAGTTGATAATGTTCTTATTGGTTGGAGGTATCAACAACCTATTAAGAATGTGGTCTACAGTAATGATTTCTTAAGACACAACACTATGCATGTTTGTGATTGTGCTAAATGTATCTCCTACTGCAAAGACTTTGACACTTATCGCTTACATGTCTGCACTTGTAATCTGGATCTCATTGGAAATACCACAATCAAGAACATCCTTGCTAAAGGTCTTAATCACATACCCACTTTTCTAAAAAACCCATATCTTGCTCTAACATGTTTACTTAGCTGTTTAATTGACCTTGTCAGTACTCTCCGATTGGAGAAGACATTCCTATTGGACTTAATAAAACTGGTTGAAAAATGCTTCTTTCAAAAGATGTCACATATACCTTTTCAATTTCTTTCTACTAACAGCTCTTGGATCACACCACAACTATGAGGATTATCAGAGACTTTCACATAACCGGTTTATCGTTGGACTTGATAAAAGCTCCAATTGTCCCACTCTTATATGCAAAAACTTGGCCTAGAATGCAACACACACTAGGATTTCTGGGAAGGAATTCGCACCACTTAAATCTTCCCCAAATAAAGTCACTTGTGATATTTCAAAACATCTTGAAAGTATAGGATATTTTGATCAAAATACCAAACTTCCTGTACTATTTCCCACCTATAAGGTACAAAAACAAAAGTTTATATGGATATCAGATGCCTTGAATAGTATGTTTTCTAATATTGCTAAAGATATTACCCTTTGCCTTGATCTGGTTCTTTTTGAATTTGAAAATATATGTGCCTCTAAATAAAAAATCTGCTCTAACTTTCTTTAAATTCACTACAACCCTTTTTGGTTAGTTAAAAATGCCACTGAGGTTACTCTTAACCTACCAAAAAATTTATTTCATCTCTTCATAGCTGATATTACTCAATGCTATGAGAATATACCTTTAGAAGGGGATTTAGGACTGAAAGATGTTCTGTCTCAAATGATTAAACTGGTCTTCAAAAATGCTAGGGTGAATGGTTACTCTTACATTTCACGTTCCAGACCTAGATGGATTAAAAAGACACAATCTTCTCATCCCCTTCACTTTGATGATGTTAGACTATTCAATAACATATCTTGGGTACTTGATAATTGTACCATTCTCTTCGGAGGATAGTGTTTTAATAAAAGCCAAGGGATTCCTATCGGATTTTCCTGCTCACCTGTAATGAGTAATCTATACTAAGCCTTCTTTTAAAACAAATGGTTTCTAAAAACCATGAGTGACAAAAGTAAATATCATATATTTCCACTCTTTAATCATACTTACAGATACATGGATGACTTATTAAGCCACAAGAACAGATTCTTCTCGGATGAGATTAATCTTGTTTATCCCAACTGCTTAAAGATTGAACCAACCTTTAAACATGGGTTTACTTCACCATCTGGCTTTTTTTCCACTACTGTCCAATTCCTTAACTTTTCTATTAAACTACATAGCCCTTGTGTAGGAGTCTATGACCAAAAGTTCTATCGGAAAAGAGACCTGTTAGATATCCCACCTCATTAGGAAGAGAATGGAGTCTAGGAGGGCCTCTTTATTTGGCAGTTTAAGGGAGTCAAACCTTTAGTATTAAGAAATCAATCAAAGGATAACTTTTGAATTCAAACAGGTAAAACGGCTAGTTTATTTGAATTCAAATTTTTCCCCCAAAATGAAATTTAAAATCTAGCGGGCAAAAGTATAACATGTAACATATCTATGGAAAGAGCTCGGCATGGAGATTCTAGATCTATAATCTCCGCTCAAATTAGAGATCATATGTAGGAGTTATGGAAGGCCGAAAATCATAAATTTGTCCTCCCCCTTTTTGGGGGGAAAAGTGCATCCTTTGACCACTCTTACACCTCTCTTACACACCCTCGCCATTCTTGCACACATGGCATGTATCTATTCGTCCAAACGTTAATCACCTCCATAATCTCATGGCAAATAAAGAGGCCCTCCTAGACCCCATCCTCTTCCTAATGTATTAAATTCTTAAAAAATAACAGTAATCATGCACATAAAGCTGCTCTTAGTATGTGTATAAGCCTTCTATACCTTATAGTTTACTCCTCTTCCAACTGCTTCTTTGCTTGGGAAGATAACAAAATTCTTATCCATAAATTTTTCCTTAATGGTTTCAAAAGAAAGGAGATAATTAACAGAATCACAAAATCCCTTTCTCATAACGATTGGCCTGGCTTGCATTTCAAACAACTTAACCTCATTTCTCTCATTAGGTAGTAGTCCCATTCACAATGGGCCTACTATCGACCCATTATGTATGGTGCCTGGGACAGGGTGGGTACACACACACACACACACACACACATGTTTACCTGTACAGTAGTTTGATTATCTATATAGAACCAAGAAAAAGCGTGTATTCTTTTACACAAATCTCTTGTGGAAATACTTTTTGGAAAAGGAACTAGTTGACAATTGGGGGGTTAACCTTCTTCCTCCCAAACACCACATGGGAATCCACTCCTTGGGGGATTTTTTGAGGTAGCTACTTTCATTACCTAAAACCTCACGCCCACTGGCTCTGTCTGTCTCACTAACTACACTAAATTGTGTATGATACCCCCTACACAGGGTCTCTCTCCCTCTCAACTCCCCGTATGTAAGCAGGAGTGGCCATAGAGGCGGCTTGGGAAGCAATAGCTACTGAGTACTTGATCATGGGCATCTTTTCCTTGAACTTGCCCGAAGGTGCTATATAATGTGAGGGTGCTCTCGACCCTCACTTAGTCTATGGGTTTATTTTCCTCTACGTATGTTTTTCAAGGAGAGGTATGAGGGCTTTTTTGATACTAAGCAGTTATGGAAGTTTTTGAGCTACCATCAGGTTGGTACTCACCTTGATACCTTGACGAGATATGCTTACTGGTTTTTTCTGCTAAAACAAGCAGTTACCAACTAGCGGTACCTAGTTTTTTTCCTTTGATTTTTTTCGACTGCATAACTAGGCAATTAAATATGGCTTAAAATACATTGATGATCATACTATGTAATGTTTGGTTTTTTTTCCATTGTAGGGGAATTAGGTTTTGCCATTTTTAGCTTGTACAGTACCTGTAAATCATTTTTTGATAAAGGTATTTTTTATCAACCATATAAATGGTGCTTGATGTGGCAATATTTGGGCAAGAAAATTGGGGATCATATACAAGATAGTGTTGTTTGTCTGGCCTAGTGTTAGGGCTATTCTTCACTTTATCAGATACATGGAAATTTTTGCATACTACTACATAGTGTGAAGGGGCTTTGTTTCTTTTGAGAAAAAGGTTGGTGTTTTTTTTTACAACACCTATAACTCATTTTAGATGGTATGGTAACCAATGCATAACCAGTATAGTGGTGCTTTAATGTGGCAATACTTGGATAGTGAAACATAGGGGACATTATGCTTGATATTGTTAGTTTCCTGACCTAGAGTCGGGGTTGTTGAGACTCTATATCAGATGCATGGAAACTTCTGCATACTAATGTGTAGTGTAAAGGGGTTTTTCCTCCCTCATGCCACGTTTGGGATTGCTACACTTACAAGGGATCCCACATAGTAAGTTATATCGAATAAAGTTGATAGAATTGAGGTAACATATATGGGTTTTTTCTCCTTTTACTAATCTTCTTAACTTGGGCTACACTTACAAAGGATCACCCGTAGTAAGCTATATCGCATGAAGTTGACAATACTGGTAACATATCTGGTTTTTTTCTCCTTACTTATATTCTTAACTTGGGCTCTTTAAGTGGGTTTTTTTCATACAAACTCTAGTAGGATGACAATCGTAAATGAATATGAGATTGTTGATTTGGCTTGACAAAAGCCGAGAGGTTTTTTGAAAGGTATGGAAGAGTTGGTATTGAGAAACACTGTATGGATTCATGATTATTAGTTAATCTAGTGAAATTAGAGCCTGAAAAAATTGGCAAAGATATTTTGGTATTGGTACATATCTCAAGGTGATAATTAGGCTATTTAATGCTTTATGATACTTGGGAATTTGGGCCTAACGAATTGGCATGACAATTTTCCAAAAAAAACTAACCTATTGGTTAAAATAGGACACTTAGACCAAAAGGGGTAATGGCCTTTTGATCAAAATGATATATATATGTTAAATATCTATTTAAAGGTCTTTTAAAACATTGGGCTATAAAGAAACCATACAATTACTGACATTTAATGAGATAAATAAGTTGTTTTTTCTAAAAAGAATTAAAATACATGAACATTTTTTGACAGTGGTCTTAAGTTAAAAAGGGTTGTAAGTTGGACATGGATAATAACTAATATAGTCCATTGACACCTGTAATGCACATCCAAGGCTAACGAATCTGTTGTCTTGTTTGGATGAATGCAGATGAGGACGCTATCCTTTCTTGGATTTTTTCTTTTTGCTTAAAGCTATTGTCAGTCAAATAGTATACATGCTCTTACCACTTGGGAAGTAATTCTTTATTGGATCACTATCATTGTATACTACAATGAGGCTTCATTCTCATATGCCATGTACAAAGATAATTCTAAGACTGAGTTGTTTTTGTACTAATTTTTGCCTTTTCTCTGAAGCCAACCTTCTTTTGAATGTAAAAGTTAAATGGTGTCTTATTATATAAGTTAAAATAGCTACACACACACACACACACACACACACACACACACCCCAATCCATCTAGAGTTGTTTCTTGGAAACTTGGGACATGGTACTTCATCATCCTATTTCCACCTTTTAAAGAGTCACACGATGCTGAAAGTGTTCTCGTTAAGGATGTTATAAATTAAATGTTAGCACATGCTTTGGCTCAACCAATGCAGCTCATGCAAACAAAGTGTAATCAAGGAGTATATAGAAAGCGCACATATCATGAGAGAGTCAAAGAAAGGGAGGCTAGAATTAAACATGTCAACTTCAATGAATTTAAGGACCACAAACTTACTACATAGGTGATCAACTGTTTCAAGCGTTGCACAAAGGGTCTTGAAAACGAGGCAAAGGGGGAAATCATCAGTAACATTTTGAAGCATTGATCATTGAGAGGCTTGAAGATTCAATCTACAAGAGTTGAGGTTTTGAATAATGAGCAGAAGGTTTTGATAAGTGGAGTGCACAACACTCTCAAGGCAATGAAGAGACCAAAAATCTTGAAAGAGTTTTTTATTAAATGGGTGAGTATCATGATGGTTATGAGTTCCACAAGCATGAAACAAATATAGCAGTTGCATTGAGGTTCATGGTTTATGTTGAAGGAATTTCCATGCAACTAGAACCCGACTAAAACATAATCATACACAACAACCATTGTATTTGTGCAAGCGCCAAACATACACAAACAATATAATTAAATGAGAAGTGAAGGCCATAATGGTGACATTTTTTACTAACAGTATTCGCTTATCACCCAACAAAAAGAATGTGTGTCAGAAGTGTCTTGCATGGAAAGTGTTTGAGAAACAACTAGTGCATCTTCTTGAGCAATCTAAGTTTTTATTTGACTTCTTGAGTAACAAAAAAATTATTTTCATTGTTATTGAACCACTTTGATTGTCGTCAGTTGACTGTGGTAGCTATATAATAGTTTGTTGGTTGCTGCACATTGTTTCTAGCCTGGTTACTACCATTGTCAAATAGGTAACTAACTCTACATGCTCCCTATCTCAAGGACTAGTACCAGAACTGGTAGCTACCACTGTGATCCATGTCAAGCAATGGTATCTTCCATGCTATCCTTGGTAAAGGTAGCAACTAGTTTGATATTGCTTTGCACCCATTTTCCATGGTGATCCTAGTAGATTGGTATCTTGATGGTGCAAGTGTTGTGATTAAGATGCATCTCTCTTGAAAGAAGCTAGATCCACACTGCCACAAATTACAATGTGCAATAGATGTGGTGTCATTTTTGAGAGCCAATGGGGCTACAACCACACATTCTTCTCAAGTAAGACCAATTACTCAAGTGTTTTGGGAGGTCAAGCAAGATGAATTGGATAGAAGCCAATGTTGGGATTTTAAATATATGCCTAATGTACGTGAGTTACATTGTGTCAGTGGGCACTCCTTAACAATTGGAAAAGCTCTTTGGTGTAGGCAATTCTCATGCTTCCGTACTACTTGTATGCAAGGTAGCTAGAGCAGGTGCTCTAATAAAGCACATGCTCCTACATGGGATTATGTCAACCTTGAATCTACATATGATGTCAAAGATGATGATGAGATTGAAAAGTTTTCTTATGAAGGACAACATGATGCGTTAAGAGGTTCACTTTCTGTTGGTGATAATTTTGATTTTATAGCTCCTCATGACAATGCTATTTTGGTGTCTACCAAAAATATCATGGTAGGTACCAAAGATATTTGGGTAGCTACCATGTATATCATGGTAGCTACCAATATTATCCTGCTAGTGTAAAGCTTATGGTGGATAAACCAATGAGGCAGCCAATAAATAATTAGGTTAGATGAGAAAGTGAGCTCAATACACAATATAGAATGAAAATAACTTGCTTCATTGATTAGAATTGGGAGAGAAATTGCAAGATTTGGTTAGGGCCATTTATAGGCTCACAAGTGAAAATAGCAAGGGCCATGTGAGCTACTATAAGTGGCATGTTGCCAACAAGGGGATTGAGTAGCATGTATGTGGCTTTAAAGGTTCCATATGAAAAGTGTTACTATGCACTTAAATGGTGTATTCTTGGCTTTTAGGGAGTGTTCTCACTATGAGTGTAAGCTAAGGCTTACCCCAATAGATGCCCCCATAAGCTGAAGGTTACATGAAATGCATGGCTTCCTATCAAGGAGTCTACTATGGGTTACTTAGGGAAAGTGCATGTGGCTCATAAGATGGAATTTGATGCAAGAAATAGTGTATTTATTACCTCCAAAATAAATGGTTTGGGGCAATGTCCAAACACTTACAACATAGGTTATCATTTTATTTTTGGGAACTTTGTTAGGGCCTTATCTGTTATGATTTATTTTCTTTTCTTGTGGAACCTAGAGGATTTTGATGATGGTGCACATATGGAATGCACATGGAATTTGGGTTAGGTGCATATACATTGTGGAAGCACATTTTTGGTATATGCGTAATGATATCGGTGCTTAGCTATGGAGTGGTCTTACCAAAATACTACAATCTCAAATATTAGGTATGGCAGATGTAACATGCATGGTGTCACGTCTTTGTAGGAGCTTTGGTGACTTGAGTTACATACATATCCAAAACCTGAATGCATGAATGCTTTAATGCTCATGGTTGATTGCCTTAAAAAATTTGCAGCTCGATGCCTTAAGTGCTTGATGGCTTATGCGTGTTTTGGGTTTATTTTTTGATTCCTTGGAGATAGAGCCTTGGGAGCTTGGGAGGTGGTGAGTTGTCGTGAAAAGAAAAGCTTATATGACCTCTATGGTAGTGGGAATGCCCCCCTTTACAAGGTGTTAAGTGGCACTTAAAGAGCTTAGTGGGAGCAAGGATTTTACAAAAATGGATTTTAATTTTAAAACAAAAATCCCAAAAAATTTCTCTATAGGCAGTGACAAATTGGGCTTGAGTTGGGAGCACAACCGGTTTTTCAGACTACAAGGGTTGTACAATGTGATCGGACCAGCACAAACAATGACAATCAGCTATAGTGTAGTGGGTAGGAATGGAACAACTAGGAATAAGGACCTATGAACAGGAAGCATGAGGGGTTTGTGGTGCAAGTAGAGCTTATTTGAGCTTCAGTAGATGATGACGAGCATGCACTCAAGTTTAGCAAGGTGATAAAAGCAAGCTTGATGGTGATATATTGAGCATGAGTTGAGCCTCTGAGGGTTGCGAGGGCTGCTGGCTCAACAGATTGATGAAGTGGCAGCCAAGTGCACTAAGCATTAGCAAGCAAGGGTTGCAGAGTAATGAAGCAGTGGGGTTGTGGGGCCTATGATGATGCTCATGAATTGGATAGAGTCCAATTGGTACATGCAATGATGAGAGCCGTGAGGGGTGAGGATGGCTTTGGGAAAGGCTTGCAATGAGAGTTTGACTTTTAAGTAAATAAAAGGCCAAGAAAATATAAAAAACCTTTAGGTTTTCTTGTTTAGAAATGACTCACACAGTTTAGCTTTCACAAAAGGCATTGAAGGCTTCCTTTGTCCACTAGGTCACACACATACACTCATCCAAGAAAAGCACACACCCTAAATAAAACACACTTAAGCAAGGAACTTTATGCACACAACTCTAAAGGTAAATCAAACACAAAACATGCAAATTAATCAAGTCACCATTTGTTTGAAATTTGATCCAAATAGATTGCAAATTAGTGCAATGGCAAGGTTGTAGAAACCTCTATGCATACCCATATATTCCAAATTTCAATCCATGCTATCATGCAAAGTAGAGTGGCTTGGAAAAAGTGGGAAGAGCAAGTGACAAGGTGCACACATGCAAGAAAATTTTATAAATAAAAAACAAACAAAAAACTTAAATCTCAATGCCAATTAACTCTAATTACCTAGTTAGGGAAGTGGCCATGTAGACATACACAAATCCAAAGAAAGAGATAATTAGGTTTAAACTTAATTATCCTAATCCTAAAAAAATATGAATCGATTAGTGCTTAAAGAGAGAGAAAGCACTAAATCTAGCATAGGGATCTTAAAAATGATGTAGTTAGGACATGCTAATTACACATTAGCTATGATACCACGTGTAAAGCTTATGGTGGATAAACCAATGAGGCAGTCATGGTTGCACTACAGCCAATATATAATTAGGATTGGATTAGAGAGTGCGCTCAACACACAATATAGAATGAAAATAACTTACTTGATTGATTTGAATTAGAGAGAGAAATTACAAGCTTTGTTTATAGCCATTTATAGGCTAGAGAAGTGCAATCAATGGTTGGATGGATGTGCACCACAAGTGGAAATAGAAAGGGTCATGTGAGCTACCATAAGTGGCATGTGGCCATCAACAAGTATGTAGCATGTGTGTCGGGAATGAGTAGCACGTGTCTGGCTTTATAGGTTCCATAGGAAAATTGTGACTATGCACTTAAATGGTGCATGCTTGGCTTTTAGGGAGTGTTCTCACTATGTGTGTAAGCTAAGGATTACCCCTAAATCTAGATAGATGACTGAGAGCTACCAAGATGACACTAGTAGTTACCAATGCTACTAGCAAGACTATGGAGAGATTGGTAGCTATGACTGCAATAAATACTAGTGGCTACCACTATTAGACATTGGTAGTTGTTATTGCTTCCTAAGAGTAGAGTCAATAAAAGGTTTCTACCTTATAGACTGGTGGCTACTAGTAAAAACTTTGGAAGATACCACTCAATACATGGACTCAAGGCTTTCAATGCAAAACTCATACACATAAATACTATGGAAGCTACTAGTGGTACTCAATTCATGGACTCATGGCTTTCAATGTATGTAGACCTGAGATTCATAAATAGCTTGAAGTTTAAATCTTGACATCTTGTCACACACAAGTAGCTTGAAGTTTAAATCTTGACATCTTGTCACACACAAGACACTACAATGCCTGCAAACCTTGCACAACAAGTAGACTATGCAACAAAAATAGAGGCAAGAGACTTATCATTCAAGATAAGTAAAAGAAAGGGGTTTTTATCATGTCCTTCAAAAAAATCAGTAGGAAATGTGTTGAGTCTCACTTTTGAAAATAGGAGGAAACACCCGTACCCTTTCTTGGTATCACGAAACCTTTGCATAGTAAGTCGACTATGCAACAAAATTAGATGTATGAGACTTATCGTTTGAGATAAGTAAAAGAAAGGGGTTTTATCAACTCATTAAAAAAAAGCAATAGAAAACTTGTTTCTCGCTTTCCAAAAAAGGAGGAAGCACCCGTATCCTTTCTAGGTATCACGAAAACACCATCTAAGTGTGTTGCTGTGTAGGTGCAATGATAAATAATGTAAACAAGTGTATAAGTCAAAAAAAGTCTCTTTACGACATTAAGAACTTAACATTTTACAAGTTGGTTCATTGCGAGTTAATCAATTCGTGTTTTTTGGCTAAAGGTGATGCTTTTTTGAGTTTATATAAGCATGATGCTCTCTCATATGTACGCTCTCTATGGTGGCATTGAGGTAGGTGAAATAAGTACCGAGGGAAGGAGAGAGAAGAAGGATTGGACGAAGAGAGAAAAGCATACTTGTGAAATAGAGATAGGATAGGGATGTGAGAGTACCAACAACGAGAGAGAGAGAGAGAGAGAGAGAGAGAGAGAGAGAGAGAGAGAGAGAGAGAGAGAGAGAGAGAGAATGCCAAAGTCCATCGGAATGTTCAACCATCTAAACCGTGCTCGCAACACTGAAGACAAGGAACTTGATCAAGGCTATGAGAAAATGAAAAGTGCTCTAGCAGAGTGGGACACATGGGGCTACATTGACAGCACTCGGAGAGCTGCTTTGTAGGCTGAGATTGACCATCTGCTCGTGTGCAAATGTACTATCAATCTGGTGGATATCTTTGTCTCTAATGTGGTGGAAGATTGAGGTGAGATTTATTCTTAACTAATATATTTAAATAATTATGCACTAGCAATCAATAAATTGTACTTTCAAGTTTGATGCCTACGCCTAATGTTGTAAGAAACTTATTTTAACTATATGATACACTAAAGAAAGATTATATATTTTTGTGGATGTATTAATTCAAACCTTTACTTCATGTTTCAATATTTATCTTGAAAGAATTAGGGGTGGGACCTTGGTGCATATAAACGAGTACTTAAAAACACTTGACTGAGTTGAAGAACTATTTACGTATATAAACACACACACACACATATATATATATATATATATATATATATTCTTATACCAGCAGTGTAAATATTTTTTTTTGCAGCACACACATTAGAGCCAAAAATCTTATAGACTTTTTAAAGCAAATCAACTCATGCCATCAAAGTCAAATATGTTTGCAGCAGATGCCATCAAAGTCAAATAATTCCACAACATATGCATGTGATAAAGTCAAATATCATGCCAAATAGAGATAATACCTTTTTCCCCAAGCTTGAGCTTCTTGAATCAACGTAAGTTTGCGGATGTAAGTACATTCACTACCCTACCACATGATAGGACCAAAATTAGACTACAAAAAAGACATAAATTCCATAAATGTAATGGTTACTCTAAAAGTTAAGTAATTTTCTCCCAAATAGCTTGCAAGTTGCTTTTGTCTTTTGTTTGAAATTTGAAATCTTGTGTTGCATAAACAATTTTTTTCTAAGATAGATCACAAGTGTAATAAAATTAAAATAAATGTAGAAAAAAACTTTAGTATCATAGAGCAATTATCTAGTTTAGTGAAAGATGCATACCAAAAAAATAGTAATTAGGTGGGGGGATAAATCCTCCTTGGTTGTCCAAGAATAAAGGCGATATCCACTGGTGAGAGGGTTGGCTAATGAATAATCAAGTGCTCTTTAGGTTCAAGTTCGAGACCTTTCGCGTACACATAGTACATATGTTTGCATGCCAAAAAGGATTTGTTTGTCTTCTCTCGCTTTTGAAAATCTGGACACGTGCATGTTGGGCTCCCTTTTATATAAATCTCATAAATGTTTTCAGTGAACACTCAAAAAACTACATGCTCTTGAGACTTTTTCACTTCATCAAAAAATAAAGCTGTCATACTATAACATGCTTCCAATTTATTCATGGCCTCTTTAGAACTTCCATGCATCCACTTTTTGTTCCGTGAGCTACCACCACCTTCTTGGTAATCGCCAGCCAAAGGTTGAGCATTTACCTTTGCATTCTTTATCCTAAATCCACTCTGATGCAGTGTTGCAGGTTCTTGTGTGGAGATATCTGTCCCTCTTGCTACTGGCCAAACATTCGGAGAAGGAGGCTAATCTTTGACTTTTTTTTTATTGATTGAGTATGAAAAATATCATGTTTACAAAACCATAATCATTGCTCAATTGTTTTACCCTTTAACATTCTTTCGGACCATATACATGGAGCAACGAGGCCAATAGAGCGACTATGCAAGAGATTGTCACAATCTTTTTTGCCCCCTATTCCAAAACACTTTCTTTGACTTTGAATGGGAATTCTCCTCAAGGCCCACTAAGTGCATGGCTCATCACTATCAAACATACTATTTCTTTGAGATAACAAAGGTGTGATTGTTTCTGTTTGAGATCTAGTATCATCATCACTGTCACTAATTTGCAGTGGAATGTTAAAAATGCTTGGTCCTGGTTATCAAACCTGATTTTTTTGGTCGATCGTGATGGTTTCGCTGTCTAGATTCCATGACATATTTTGGGTGATGGGAGCTACTTTTTCCTGTTCTACCCTCTTACTCCATGAAAAATTGGTTGCACAACAGCCTCATGTAGTAGATGGGCCACGTTGGCCGAAGTTGGAGTGTGTTGAGATTCAACTCGAGAAAGAAAGGTCTCCATTGTGGGACCCATTCCTATATAACGCCCAAGAGTATTTACCAAATGCTTTGCACATTGAATATATGAATTTATAACATCTGTTACATAGGCATCATGCAAGGAAATTTTTCTCTTTCCACCTTCACCCGCTAACCAATTGGCATGCACACTCTCTGATAAATTAACATTGGGAATTTGTGCCCACTCCCACGGACTTAAATCGGTCTATGAAACTCAAAGTAATATGCTTAAAAATTTATAAATTTCATGTATAATAAAATTATAAATTTTGCTAAAAATATAAATTGTCATAAAGGTACTTACATCTGTACCAATTCCTTCCCAGTGAGAAATTTGTTGCTCCCACCATTTAAACCATCTGCTCACTCTAGTGATGCTCTCTGTAGTTAGATGTTGTCTCCACCATTTTTGAATTGAATGTGCCTTTTGAGATGCAAGCTCAATGGTCTTACAAGCTCTCCATTTCTCCCACATATCAATGTGTTGATTTGTTAGATTTTGAGGTATCCACTTTTTAGCATATTTATGCAGACTCTGCTCCCAATGAAATAGGTATGACCGTTCAAGGTGGTGAAGGTTAATAAAGGTGAAAGATGGAGTTGCTTAAAAAGATTGGTAGGTAAACTAAAAGACCCATGGATTTTGTGTATAAGATAGTTGCATAAGATATTGTGCATTAACTCAGATGGCTCAAAGAATAATGAAAATCATAATTGAAGAAGTGCATTTAAACTGGCTAGTATGTCATTTAATACATGACGGTTGTGAATGTATGTGCATTCAAACTGGTAAATTATAATTTCTAAATATGTACAAACTATAATTTTGTGCTTGCCAGTGGAAAGGTGTTGTGTCAAATTTGGTGGGCCTTTTAATTTCTAGTTGGTGGTTCCAGGGCTGCATTTAATGCAGTCTAATAGTGCCTCCAACTGGTGTGTGTGTGTGTGTGTGTGTGTGTGTGTGTGTGAACACAAGTGTATATGTTTAAGTTACATATACAACATAGCATTTTTTAGAAAGAATATATGAACTGCTTCAATTATGTGCAAAATGTGCATTGCAATTATTTTATTAAAATTTTTTTTCTCTATATTTATTCTATAATGATTTATTTAAGGATTTGAAAATTTATATTTAAGTATTCTTAAGTATTTATTATATATTTATTCTATAATTTAAATTTTTTGCTTGTATGTAATTATTTATGTGTAAAATCTCAAATTGCATAATTAGTCTTAGTTTATATCTTATAAGTGTTTATTATATATATTCTATAAGTATTTAATATATATCTTTTTCTGTAAGTGTTTAATATATCTTTTTTTATAAATGTTTATATATGTTTTGTAAGTGTTTAATATATATATCTTATTTATAAGTGTTTAGTTATTTGAAATATATAACCGCTATGTGTTCGGTTTGTTTAATTATATATTCATTATAAGCGTTTTTTGTATATCTTTGAAGAATATAATACATGCTTAGTGATTTAGTGTATATATTTTTAAAAATATAATACATGTAAAGTGAAATGAAAGTGAAGTGAAGTGAAGTGAAAGTGAAGGAGCTTGTTTTGCTATGAAGAAGAAGAAGAGGAGGTACTCATGGGTGTGTGTGGTGTGTGTGTGTGTGTGTGTGTGTGGGTGGGGGGGGGGGGGGGGGGGGGGGGGGGGGGGGGGGGGGGTGCATTTTCTACTCACGTGAATGTGTGTGTGTAAAGTCTTGCGCCGAACGACTATTTGTGTGTGTGCACGTGCGCGTGTAGATCCACCATTGGAGCTTCCAATGGAGCCCCAATGGAGCTCCTCCATGCCTTGAAAGGCATGGTGAGAAAGCAGCACGCACGCTTCCTTCTCACCATGCCTTTCAAGGCATGGAGAAGCTCCATTTAGAGCTCTATTGGAAGCTCCTATGGCGGAAATGCATACACACACACACACACACACACACACACACTTGCATTCACACACATAACCACACAATAACACATGATCCGAATACAATAATGCATACTCGCACACAGACACACTTACAATCATGCACTTGCATACTAGACACACAAACACAAATAAACTTGTTGTAGTAGACACAAATACAATTGCATACACACACACATAAACGCACGCTCGCATACACACACAACCACACAATAATACATGATACAAATATGATCATGCATACTCACACACAAAGACACTTACAATCATGCAATTGCATACACACAAAAACACAAATACACTTGTTGTAGTACACAAACATTGACATACACAAACGCATAGAAGTGCAGAGCTATACACGGATATACATATGTTGAAGTGGTCTTGTATTTGTTTCTTCCCATGAGCATTGCACGGTGCTGGACAGAAGCAAGTACGGAATGGGAATTTTTTTAAATTTGCATTTTACGCCGTTATGTTGCCAAAATTTTGAAGTTTCTATTTGAACTGTTGTTGCCACTACAAGAAGTACTTCACATTAGCTACGCTCGCAGTGCGACGTTCAAAAGTGAAAATCCATGGCATTGATATTTTCTTTGTTACATAGCGATGCTGACATACGTAAAAATAAACCAAGAGCGCCAAAAACTCACATCTCAGATTTGAGTTTCGGCGCTCAAGCGAAAGAAAGAAGTAAACCCATTCTC
>NC_140948.1:114267528-114271439 GCF_014529385.1 Adiantum capillus-veneris | reverse complement strand
CCCCCCCCCCCCCCCACCCACAACACACACACACACACACACACACAGGTATGCTCCTTCCCTCTCCTCTCTCTCATGTTCCCTTCCCCTCTTTCTCTCTCTCTCTCGCTCTCTCTCTCTCTCTCTCTCTCTCTCTCTCTCTCTCTCACTCACACTCACACACACACACACACACACACATACATTGTGTCTTTGAAACAGAGAGAGAGAGAGAGAGAGAGAGAGAGAACACATGCATAAACAAAAAACACATACACACACACATGCATAAAAAAAGAATGCATACACACACACATTGAGAGAGGAAGAGAGAGAGAGAGAGAGAGAGAGAGAGAGAGAGAGAGAGTAGAAAACAAAGAGAAAGAGAAAGAGGGGGAGAGAGAGAGAGAGAGAGAGAGAGAGAGAGAGAGAGAGAGAGAAAACCAAAGAGAAAGAGAGGGGGAGAAGACGAAAAGAGAGAGGTAAGGGGAGAAAACAAAGAGAGAGAGAGAGAGAGAGAGAGAGAGAGAGAGAGAGAGAGAGAGAGAGAGATAAATTAAAAAAGTAGAGAAAATATGAAATAAAATATCATATTAAGATTTAGAGTTAGGTTACATTTAAAATTTATGCTAAATTTAAAATTAGGTTGGATTTAAGATTAGGTTAAGATTTAAATTAGATTTAAGATTAGGTTAGATTATATTTAGGTTTATGTTAGATTTATGTTTATGCTGAGTTTAAGATTATGTTAGATTTAGATTTATGTTAGATTTAAAATTAGGGCAAGATTTAAGACCAGCTAGATTAGTTGTAAGTTAGATTACATTTAGGTTTAGGATTTAAGATTAGATTAGATTTATGTGTATGTTGAGTTTAAGGTTAGATTAGATTTAAGTTTAAGATTGGATTAGATTTAGATTTAAGTTAGATTACATTTAGGTTTAGGTTAGATTTAAGATTAGATTAGATTTAGGTTTATGTTGAGTTTAAGATCGATTAGACTAGATCTAGATTTATGTTAGATTTAAGGTTAGATTAGATTAGATTAGATTTAAATTAGATTTTAGGGCATGTCAATGAAAGCTTTGCCAAAAAAGCAAACACTAGTTACACAACAATATGTATATTCCATCAGAATCAGACACCTATTAACTCACCCACTAACCATGTTCAATTAGTTTAGAATCACCATATGTTTAATTAGGTTAGATTTAAGATTAGATTTTGGATTTAGTTTTTATACTAAATTCTACCTTCGAGATTGGGGAAAAAAATTAAAGTTAGGCAAACGGTGATCCCTCTCTTCCTCTCTACGGATGCAACCTTAAGCTGGAAAGCTTTCAACGGCATGATACTCAGATTGGAGGCCAACATGTAATCTGCAAAGTAATCCCTCAAACAAGGATCTGCTGTGAAGAGATGTTAAGATGCTCTGAATTGCTACAGCTAGAGAAGAGGCAAAGGGGTTTTGTCCACTACATGCACTATCATGTAGACGTGGGTGTGTAGATTTCTCGTACCCACAAATATAGGCATTGACCAATAAAGACAAGATTATAACCCGATGGTTTTGATCTCCGTGAACCTCTAGACCGAGGTGTGTGGGGATAAGACATGACTAGAGAATGTGAGGTAGTTTACAGTATGAACACACACACACACACACACAGAGAGAGAGAGAGAGAGAGAGATAAAAGATGAAGGATGACAATAGAAGATTAAATTTATGTCCAGGTTATAAGGTTTTTACATTCATTATGAGTAGTGAAGAGGATGTGGGGCCGTCCAACCGAAACACCTATCTCTCAACAAGGATCTTATGTCCTTGTAATCAATGAGCATGCTGTGTGATGGACAAGAAGCATTTCTTTGTAGCACGTTTATTTTGATCCATCGATTATAGATCGAGTTGTTGCCAATTATAACTTGTCAGACTCTGACGCTGGCCAACAGGCAGCACTCTTGCAACTCAATAGACGTGTTCGCAGGCGCTTTGGTCAAGCAATATACGTGAGGCCACAAGATGTAGCCTCTGATAGCTTAGAGGATGATCATGCAGACCACATTCCCAACGAGGTAATGTTTGAGCCCGAGATCGATGAAATGATCGAGACGATCATGGATTCAGAAAGGCTTATATATAATGATATGAAAAGTGAAGCCGATACACCATTGTTTGATGGAGCACGTTTGTCTAGATTGAAGGCGCTCCTAGTTCTTCTCAACATGCAGGCAAAGTTTGGATGGAGTGACACTAGCATCACAACGCTTTTCAGGTGATCTATTACAATGTGTTTACTTCAATAAAAAACTCTAGATGTATAATGATATGATAGATTACCTACACAAGTGTACCGCATAATGTTCGTTGTGTAGATTGCTCAAAGAGCACATACTGCCAGCTGATCATGTGATGCCAGATTCCAAAAAGTAAGCAAGAAAGATCTTACAAAACTTGGGGATGGATTACAATTTGATTCACGCTTGTCCTAACGACTACATTCTTTTTAGAGGGGAATACAAAGACATGGAGAAGTGTCCGAAATATGATTCTGAAGATATCGAGTAGATCTCCACGGGACAGAAATTCCACAAAAGGTTTTGTGACATTTTCCTCTGCTTCCTTGCGTCAAGAAGTTTTTTGAATGTAAGTCCATAGCCACCCTAGCATCATGGCACGAGGAGAATAGATCTTCGGATGGTGTGTTACGGATTCCTGCAGATTGTGCAGCCTGGAAACATATAGACGATACATGCCGGATTTTGCAAGAGAAACTCAAAAATTGTGCATAGGCCTGGCTATGGATGGCGTAAGTCCATTTGGTCAGAGATCAACATCTTACAGTGTATGGCCCGTTTTCATCTTCAACTACAACATTCCCCCATGGTTGACTACCAAGAAGGGTCACCTGTGGCTAAGCTTGATTGTGCCGGGGCAATATAAAGTGAAGAATATGGATGTGTATCTTCGTCCACTATTGGAAGAGCTACAACAATTGTGGATTGGCATAGAGGTGGTGGATATGAGCCGACACACAGGTCAACGGAATGCTTTGATCAGCATGACTATCCCGGACTAACAGAATACTCAGGTGATTTACACTCAGACTCAAACACTGTAAATATTGGTTTTTCTTAAGCTTATCTATTGTCATGTGTATACATGCAGGGCTTCAAACAAGCAGATACAGAGAATGTGTCACATGTGGACCTAGACTTAATGGACGTCGGGCGCCCTCATTCAAGAAGCAAATCTACGAAGGTCATCAAGCGTATCTTCCAGAGAATCATGAGTTACGTGACGACTTTTTGGGAAGACAGCCACCGAGGATGTCTGCACAAGCATGGTTAGAGAAAAAGGAGATGTGTGATGATGGTTTTCCCCCAGGGATGAAGAGACTCTCTCTATAGTACGAGCTACCATATTGGCCCAGACTCATGATCAATCACTTGCTTGATCCAATGCACATATTCAAGAATGTGGGTAATTTGTTGTGGGACCATCTGACCAGCAAGAAAGATACTTTGGAGCCATGGTTGACCTTAGAAATGTGGATCATATGGAGAAATATTGGCCACAGATAGCATCCGATGGATCAATAACTCCCTAAAGTGCCATGGATTTTGACAGGAGCCCAAGAACGCAAAGTAAAAGAGACCATTCGATTTGTGCGGACCTCCACTCGCATAATGCACTCGCTCCGTACATGTTTCACTAAAGAAGGGAAGCTTACCGGTTTGAAGTCACACAACTAGCATAAAATGTGTCACTGGTATGTTTGAAGTGGAATATATCATAGTGGGAATTGTGTAACAAATTCATGTGTGGACTTTAATATCATTGCTAGACGTTTTTTGCAGTTTATTTTACCAGTGGCCATTGAGGAATGTTTGTCTCATGATGTCTGTAACACAATCTACAAACTTGCGAA